>NC_053023.1:343097633-343397633 GCF_003073215.2 Triticum urartu
AATACGTGCCTTGCTGCCCCTAGTATCACTGGGAAAGGACACCGCAAGATTGAACCCAAAGCTAAGCACTTCTCCCATTGCAAGAAAGATCAATCTAGTAGGCCAAACCAAACTAATAATTCGAAGAGACTTGCAAAGATAACCAATCATACATAAAAGAATTCAGAGAAGATTCAAATATTATTCATAGATAAACTTAATCATATACCCACAATTCATCGGTCTCAACAAACACACCACAAAAGAAGATTACATCGAATAGATCTCCACAAGAGAGGGGGAGAACTTTGTATTGAGATCCAAAAAGAGAGAATAACACATCTAGCTAATAACTATGGACCCGTAGGTCTGAGGTAAACTACTCACACTTCATCGAAAGGGCTATGGTGTTGATGTAGAATCCCTCCATGATCGATGCCCCCTCCGGAGGAGCTCCGGAACAGGCCCCAAGATGGCATCTCGTGGATATAGAAAGTTACGACGGTGGAATTAGGGTTTTGGCTCCGTATCTGTTAGTTTGGGGGTACGTAGGTATATATAGGAGGAAGTAGTATGTCGGTGGAGCAACAGGGGGCCCACAAGGGTGGAGGGCGCGCTTGGGGGGGGGGTAAGGTGCGCCCCCTACCTCATGGCCTCCGGGTTGATGTCTTGACGTAGGGTCCAAGTCCTCTAGATCATGTTCGTTCTGAAAATCACGTTCCCGAAGGTTTCATTCCGTTTGGACTCTGTTTGATATTCTTTTTCTGCGAAACCCTAAAATAGGCAAAAAACTGCAATTCTGGGATGGGCCTCCGGTTAATAGGTTAGTCCCAAAAATAATATAAAAGTGTATAATAAAGCCCAATAATGTCCAAAATAGAATATAATATAGCATGGAACAATAAAAAATTATAGATATGTTGGAGGCGTATCAAGCATCCCCAAGCTTAATTCCTGCTCGTCCTCGAGTTGGTAAATGATAAAAACAGAATTTTTGATGTGGAATGCTACTTGACATAATTTCAATGTAACTCTCTTAATTGTGGTATGAATATTCAGATCCGAAAGATTCAATACAAAAGTTTAATATTGACATAGAAATAATAATACTTCAAGCATACTAACTAAGCAATTATGTTTTTTCAAAATAACATGGCCAAAGAAAGTTATCCCTACAAAATCATATAGTCTGGCTATGCTCCATCTTCACCACACAAAGTATTCAAATCATGCACAACCCTGATGACAAGCCAAACAATTGTTTCATACTTTTAATGTTATCAAACTTTTTCAATCTTCACGCAATAAATGAGCATGAGCCATGGACATAACACTATAGGTGGAATAGAATGGTGTTTGTGGAGAAGACAAAAAGGGAGAAGATAGTCTCACATCAACTAGGCGTATCAACGGCTATGGAGATGCCCATCAATAGATATCAATGTGAGTGAGTAGGGATTGCCATGCAACGGACGCACTAGAGCTATAAGTATATGAAAGCTCAACAAAAAGAAACTAAGTGGGTGTGCATCCAACTTGCTTGCTCACGAAGACCTAGGGCATTTTGAGGAAGCCCATCGTTGGAATATACAAGCCAAGTTCTATAATGAAAAATTCCCACTAGTATATGAAAGTGATAACATAGGAGAATCTCTATTATGAAGATCATGGTGCTACTTTGAAGCACAAGTGTGGTAAGAGGATAGTAGCATTGTCCCTTCTCTCTTTTTCTCTCATTTTTTTATTTGGGCCTTTTTAATGGCCTCTTTTTTATTTGGGCTTCTTTGGCCTCTTTTTTTTGGTCCGGAGTCTCATCCCGACTTGTGGGGGAATCATAGTCTCCATCATCCTTTCCTTACTTCGGACAATGCTCTAAAAATGATGATCATCACACTTTTATTTACTTACAACTCAACAATTACATCTCAATACTTAGAACAAAATATGACTCTATATGAATGCCTCCGGCGGTGTACCGAGATATGCAATGAATCAAGAGTGACATGTATGAAAGAATTATGAACGGTGGCTTTGCCACAAGTACAATTTCAACTACATGATCATGCAAAGCAATATGACAATGATGGAGCGTGTCATAGTAAACGGAATGGTGGAAAGTTGCATGGCAATATATCTCGGAATGGCTATGGAAATGCCATGATAGCAAGGTATGGTGGCTGTTTGGAGGATGTTATATGGTGGGTATATGATACCGGCGAAAGGTGCGCGGTATTAGAGAGGCTAGCAATGGTGGAAGGGTGAGAGTGCGTATAATCCATGGACTCAACATTAGTCATAAAGAACTCACATACTTATTTCAAAAATCTATTAGTTATCGAAGAAAAGTACTACGCGCATGCTCCTAGGGGGATAGATTGGTAGGAAAAGACCATCGCTCGTCCCCGACCGCCACTCATAAGGAGGACAATCAATAAATACATCATGCTCCGACTTCTTAACATAACGGTTCACCATACGTGCATGCTATGGGAATAACAAACTTCAACACAAGCATTTCTCAAATTCACAACTACTCAACTAGCACGACTCTAATATCACCATCTCCATATCTCAAAACAATAATCAAGTTTCAAACTTCGCATAGTATTCAACACACTCATAAGAAAATTTTATTGTTAATCTTGAATGCCTAAAATAATTAAAGCAAATTACCATGCTGTTTTGTAGGACTCCCAAAATAATCTAAGTGAAGCATGAGAGAACAATGGTTTCTATAAAACAAATCTACCACCATGCTCTAAAAGATATAAGTGAAGTACTAGAGCAAAACTATATAACTCAAAAGATATAAGTGAAGCACATAGAGTATTATAATAATTTCTGAATCATGTGTGTCTCTCTCAAAAAGGTGTGTGCAGAAAGGATGATTGTGGTAAACTAACAAATAAAGACTCAAATAATACAAGACGCTCCAAGCAAAACACATATCATGTGGTAAATAAAAATATAGCTCCAAGTAAAGTTACCGATAGAAGTAGACGAAAGAGGGGATGCCTTCCGGGGCATCCCCAAGCTTTGGCTTTTAGGTGTCCTTAGACTATTTTGGGGGTTCCATGGGCATCCCCAAGCTTAGGCTCTTGCCACTCCTTGTTCCATAATCCATCAAATCTTTACCCAAAACTTGAAAACTTCACAACACAAAACTTAAAGTAGAAAATCTTGTGAGCTTCGTTACCGAAAGAAAAAAAAACACCAATTCAAGGTGCTGTAATGAACTCATTATTTATTTATATTGGTGTTAAACCTGCTGTATTCCAACTTCTCTATGGTTTATAAACTATTTTACTAGCCATAGATTCATCAAAATAAGCAAACAACACATGAAAAACAGAACAGTCTGTAGTAATCTGTAGCTAACGCAAGATATGGAACCCCAAAAATTATAAAATTAATTGCTGGACATTAGGAATTTATCTATTAATCATCTGCAAAAATAATTAACTAAATATCACTTTCCAAATAAAAATGGCAGCATTTCTCGTGAGCTCTAAAGTTTCTATTTTTTACAGAAAGATTAAAAAGACTTTCCCCAAGTCTTCCCAACGGTTCTACTTGGCACAAACACTAATTAAACACAAAAAACAAAACCAAGATAGACGCTAGATAAATTATTTATTACTAAATAGGATCAAAAATCAAGGATTAAAAATAAAATTGGGTTGCCTCCCAACAAGCGCTATCGTTAACGCCCCTAGCTAGGCATAAAAGCAAGGATAGATCTAGGTATTGCCATCTTTGGTAGGCAATCCATAAGTTGCTCTCATGATAGATTCATAAGGTAATTTAATTTTATTTCTAGGGAAGTGTTCCATGCCTTTCCTTAACAGAAATTGGAATCTAATATTCCCTTCCTTCATATAAATAATTGCACCAATCATTCGAAGGAAAGGTCTACCAAGAATAATAGGACATGAAGGATTGCAATCGATATCAAGAACAATAAAATATACGGGCACGTAGTTCCTATTTGCAACAATAAGAACATCATTAATTCTTCCCATAGGTTTCTTAATGGTGGAATCCCCAAGGTGCAAGTTTAAAGAGCGATCATCAAAATCACGGAAACCTAACAAATCACACAAAGTCTTTGGAATCGTGGAAACACTAGCACCCAAATCACACAAAGCATAGCATTCATGTTCTTTAATTTTAATTTTAATAGTAGGTTCCCACTCATCATAAAGTTTTTTAGGGATAAAAACTTCCAACTCAAGTTTTTCTTCATAAGATTGCATCAAAGCATCAACGATATATTTAGTAAAAGCTTTATTTTTGACTATAAGCATGAGGAGAATTTAGCATGGATTGCAATAAGGAAATACAATCTATTAAAGAGTAATTATCATAATTAAATTCCTTTAAATCCAAAATAGTGGGTTCATTAATATTTAAAGTTTTGACTTCTTCAATCTCACTTTTAACAATTTTAGCATCAAGATCTAAAGACTCCGAATTTTTGGAACGTCGTCTAGGTAAAGGTGGATCATATTCAGTCCCATCATTGTCAAGATTCATATTGAAAAACAAATATTTAATAGGGGACACATCAATAACTTTTAGATCTTCATCTTTATCTTCCAGAAAATTTTCCGTCTTAGCAGCCATCTTATTAACTAAGGTGGCTTGCTTATTTGAAACATCAGCTATTAACTTCTCAAGATAAGCAATCTGAGATTTCAATCCATCAAATTCTTTAGACATA
This sequence comes from Triticum urartu, assembly GCF_003073215.2. Taxonomy (NCBI): domain Eukaryota; kingdom Viridiplantae; phylum Streptophyta; class Magnoliopsida; order Poales; family Poaceae; genus Triticum; species Triticum urartu. The sequence continues at coordinate 343,102,336 of NC_053023.1, forward strand.
TCATCGAGCTCTTTATTCATATAACCCATAAAACTTTTTTGTTCTTTAAGCACATTTCTAAAGAAGCTATTATGCTCAAATTGTAAAACCATAAAACTCATGACGTTACTTTCGATCTCTTCTAACCTTTTAAGGTGAAGATCACCAAATCTAGGTAAAGCCATCGTGACAAGCAAGCAGTCCGACACACAAGCAAGCAAGAAACGGGCAAAAAGAGGCGAATAGAGAAAGAGAGGGAGGATGGAGAGAGGGAGGGCGAATAAAATGGCAAGGGTGAAGTGGGGGAGAGGAAAACGAGAGGCATATGTCAAATAATGTAATGCGAGAGATAAGGTTTTGTGATGGGTACTTGGTATGTTGAATTTTGCATAGAACTCCCCGGCAACGGCGCCAGAAATCCTTCTTGCTACCTCTTGAGCACTTGCGTTGGTTTTCCCTTGAAGAGGAAATGGTGATGCAGCAGAGTAGCGTAAGTATTTTCCCTCAGTTTTTGAAAACCAAGGTATCAATCCAGTAGGAGGCCACGCATGAGTCCCTCGCACCTACACAAACAAATAAATCCTCACAACCAACGCGATAAGGGGTTGTCAATCCCTTCACGGTCACTTTACGAGAGTGAGATCTGATAGATATGATAAGATAATTTTTTTGGTATTTTTACGTTAAAGAGAAATAAAAGATGCAAAGTAAAATAAAAGGCAAATGAAATAACTAGGTATTGGAAGATTAATATGATGGAAGATAGACCTGGGGGCCATTGGTTTCACTAGTGGCTTCTCTTCAGAGCATAAGTATTCACGATGGGTAAACAAATTACTCTTGAGCAATTGACAGAATTGAGCATAGTTATGAGAATATCTAGGTATGATCATGTATATAGGCATCACGTCCGAGACAAGTAGACCGACTCCTGCCTCCATCTACTACTATTACTCCACACATCGACTGCTATCCAGCATGCATCTAGAGTATTAAGTTCAAGAGAACAGAGTAACGCTTTAGGCAAGATGACATGATGTAGAGGTATAAACTCATGCAATATGATGTAAACCCCATCTTGTTATCCTCGATGGCAACAATACAATACGTGCCTTGCTGCCCCTACTGTCACTTGGAAAGGACACTGCAAGATTGAACCCAAAGCTAAGCACTTCTCCCATTGCAAGAAAGATCAATCTAGTAGGCCAAAGGAAACTGATAATTTGAAGAGACTTGCAAAGATAACCAATCATACATAAAAGAATTCAGAGAAGATTGAAATATTGTTCATAGATAAACTTGATCATAAACCCACAATTCATCGGTCTCAACAAACACACCGCAAAAGAAGATCACATCGATTAGATCTCCACAAGAGAGGGTGAGAACTTTGTATTGAGATCCAAAAAGAGAGAATAAGCCATCTAGCTAATAACTATGGACCCATAGGTCTGAGGTAAACTACTCACACTTCATCGGAAGGGCTATGGTGTTGATGTAGAAGCCCTCTGTGATCGATGCCCCCTTCGGCAGAGCTCCGGAACAGGCCCCAAGATGGGCTCTCGTGGATACAGAAAGTTACGTTGGTGGAATTAGGGTTTTGGCTCCTTATTTGGTAGTTTGGGGGTACATAGGTATATATAGGAGGAAGGAGTACGTCGGTGGAGCAATAGGGGGCCCATGAGGGTGGATGGCGTGCCTGGGGGGGGGGGGTAGGCACGCCCCTACCTCGTGGCCTCTTGGTTGATGTCTTGAAGTAGGGTCCAAGTCCTCTGGATCATGTTTGTCCCGAAAATCACATTATCGAAGGTTTCATTCCGTTTGGACTCCGTTTGATATTCTTTTTCTGCGAAACCCTAAAATAGGCAAAAAACTGCAATTCTGGGCTGGGCCTCCGGTTAATAGGTTAGTCCAAAAAATAATATAAAACTGTATAATAAAGCCCAATAATGTCCAAAACAGAATATAATATAGCATGGAAGAATAAAAAATTATAGATACGTTGGAGATGTATCAGCGACCTCGCATACTGCCAAAGTCTCCGGACTGAAGCAGAAACTGGTGAAGGCCGAGGAGAGCTGAGCCAAGTGAAGAGGTAGCTCCAGGAGAAACAAGGTAAGCAATAACCTGTTATATATTCGAAAAGAAGAAAATGATATGCGATGACCAAAATGCCATGATTTGTTCAAAAGCGATGACCGAGGTCGAGGCCCTGAGAAAGGCCCTGGCCGAAGCCGAGGGGAAGGCTGTCCAACAGCAAGCCGCCCGTAAGAAGCTCAAGGCCCGGGTCGGCGAGGTCCAGCATGAGCTCCAGGATGTGGTGAAGAAGTGTGTAGCTTTGGAGCGCGAGGCGTCGGCTCGAGAAGCCGAACTTATCAAGGCTCGTCAGAGCGCAGAGGCCGCATGGAATGATGCCCGGGATGCTCTCCAGGAGATCCAGGAGGCGAAGAAGATCGCAACGGGTAAGGAGTTTAACATGCAAAGAAAGTATGCGGAGAGGAAGTAGCTTTTACTAACCCAAATTCGGAGTTGCCTAGGGGCTTTTGTGGATCTGCCGCGCAGTGTATCCGATGCTGCGGAGTTCTTCCGAGCCAGGGAAGGGGATTCTCCGGAGAAGTTGTTCTGGTTGAAGTATGCTATGCCAGAACATCCGGTGGCGTTTGCCGAACAACTGAAATAGTTGGTCGAGCTGCACAGGATGGCCGAACTGGCCATGAAGGATTTAATAATCCGACTATGGCCAGCCAAAGCTATACCTAGCAGTTATTTTGGCCTCGTGAAGCGGGTGGTGGAGGCTTGTCCACGGCTAGACATCGTCAAGCAATCAGTCTGCATCGAGGGTGCCCGCATGGCCTTCGCTCATTGCAGGATGTGGTGGGCGAAGATGGATGTCGTCGAGGTGGCCCGGGGGCCGCCGGAGAGCAAGGAGCACGGCACACCCGAGCGATATTTTGCGGATGTCCTGGAGGGATCTCTACTTGTAGCAACGCAGTGTGGGAAGGACGTTATTCTCGAATGAATACATTCATATTTTTCCTTGTGTGATGAAAACAAATCCGCTTTGTAATATAATTTTATTATGTTTTAATTGTATCCTCCTGTGCGGCCGTGTTGTATGAAATCTAAGGGTAGGCCAGTCGTCGGCTTCTGCCCTCATGTAGGTAGTACAGAGGTGTTCGGGATGGTATCTAAACAATCTTGATCCAATTATATGGTCCTTGAAGGAGTTGTTTAGCGCAACGAACCAGGCAACCATACTATACGGCTTGAACGCCCTCACTTAGCCATAGGAGTTTTATAATAAAACATAGGCACAACCCCTGGTATACGAACCAGAGTGCTGTCAGCGTCTCATCGGGAAGTACCGATCCTTCGCGTAATGCGGAAAAATCTCCAATGATTTGAGACCTCCGAACAGATGACCGGCTCTCGCCGCATCATGACAGTCAGTTTTCGGCTTTCTCTACTAAGGTGCTCATTCGGTTTAGACCAGGGCACAATCGCAGTAGTTCTCCCTTTACTACCCTAGCCGATGTAGCGGAACGTAGGGTAGCAAGCACAGGAGCCGGGTAACCCAACTATTGACCAAAGACATGATTCGGAGCCAATGCATATAATGCTAAATTCGGGGTGCCGAACTATACTTATAAGAAGTGTTCGGACTTTTGTTGCCGTAATGTGGGGTGCTATAAAGCCCCTGGCAAACATCAAAATGTACCAAAGTGTGCGGGTGCTACCTGATGGGGTTATCCACAGGGAAACTGAAAAAAAAGAAAAGAGAAAAAGAAAACAAGAAAGATGTAAAGGTAAAAAGCTGGGGTCCTAGAGCTCCATCTACAAACTGTTTTCATTGTAATGTAATTAGTACGTCAAGGCGCATTGATACCAGTAGTGCAATAAGCAACAGGCTATTTAACATGCCGAAACCAGGGGAGAGCTGCATGTGGGTCCTGGAAGACAGGTAGACTTATCGTTAATGGAATCACCTAAAAAGTCCCCGTATGTCTGCGCTCCTCGCCATCTTGGTGTTTTTATCCTTCAAGAGGACCGATAACCAGACCACTCGATGGGGCCTGTAGGATTAAAACCTACAAGAAAGCAAGCCGAAGTGAAAGTATGTGTGTATCCGATGTCGGCTGAGCCGTGCCGTGGATCACAAGCTAGCTATGCCTCCATCGATGCCCATAGAATTTTGAGTGCGTAGTTATGTACGCGCGACGCGCATGCCACCGCTTGATCGGCACTGAGACGGTGGCCGGATTGCTAGTCGAGCTCCTGACGAGCCGAGCTCTCCTGCTGCAGAGTAGTTCGGACCCTCTTAAGGGTGTTTGAGGGCTCAACAGCCGAATGAAGGTTCTGCTTGAGAAGGCCGCTTTGTACTTCTGCTGCTAGGGCAGCTGTGTGCTCTTCTGTACAGAGAGAGCGTTCCGTATTGCTATTGACTGTTATGATGCCGCGTGGGCCGGCCAACTTAAGCTTGAGATAATCATAGTGTGGCGCTGCGTTCAATCGAGCAAACGCAGTTCGTCCGAGTAGTGCATGATAGCCGCTGCGGAATGGGTGTCGTGGTATTCTCACGGGGGTCTTGCGAGTTGACAGATGCCACAAGGGCTTAGTGTGAGGGTAAGACTGCTACTGATAGGACCAGGAGCGGGTATGCGAGTAGCACGCACTGGTTTACCCAGGTTCGGGGCTCTCCGGAGAGATAATACCCCTACTCCTGCATGTTTGAGTATATCTTGTATATCTAGTACAGAGTGCTCTTGGAGCTGTATCTGAGCTCAGTGCCATAGGCATCTGGCTTTGTATATGCCTATATGAGGCATGCTAGTGGCCGGCCATGCTCATGGCCGTGAGCATGCGTGCTCATGTGGATGGATGGATGGTTAGCTAGCTAGCTTGCTAGCTAGTTGCTTGTGTGTGTGCGTGAGAGTCCCCCTCCAGATGGATGGATGTGTGCCCCTTTATATAGGAGAGGGTAGCTTAGGATGTAAGCTTGGCAGTGGGCATGGGTAAGGCATGGTACATGTGATCCTTGTCCCCTGGGTCACTTCATAAATGGTGCCAGGGGACAAGTGACACTATACGTGATGGCTGAGATGACACGTGAATAGTGCTCGGGTACGATTGTCTCGTCGGTGTCTTGTCGATGTCGCTTCGGGCTGCAGTCAGCAGCCGGCTGGTCATTGCAGTCAGCAGCCGGTTGGGGAGCCGGCAGGAGCAGCCGGGCAGTCGGACTGAGGGGCTTTGCTAGCCCCGATGTCTTGAAATATTGTCTTGCCGTCTTCGGGGTACCCGTGGTCAATTACTCCGTCAGTAGCCCCCAAGCCTCCGGGCAACTTGGTAAAGTTGGGCGGAGGTTTTTTGGCGAGTGTTCATGGAAATGATCATGAAAAAGAGAAATTTAGTCCACGCAGATATATCAAATGTTTGCTTTTAGCATTGCAAGTTTTATGCGGAGGGTGCCAACTCGGTTTTGTCTGAGCCCCCTTCAATCTTTTTCATGTTGCCTCCGCTTTTTGTCTTGTGCTCTCGCTTGCCGGACAGCCGCTCTGCGGTTTGTGGCTGAGAGTGGGCCGTGAAGCGGAGTGTACAGTACTCAGAGTCTGGGAGCAGATTCAACCAAGTACATACTCATAAAGGAAACGGCCGGATCACCCGGTCCGTTTTTCTTCCCGGACGTTTTTCGCGTGGGTGGCCTCCAGCGTTCACTCTTGCTAGTCGGACAGCCGCTCTGCGGTCTGTGACTAAGAGTGGGCCTTTGGTACCGCGCATGCTACTAAGCCGTCTGTGGGAACAAATGTCTCAGGCCAAGCGGCCAGCCCCCGGGCCAACTCTGGCTGGCACCAGGGCGAACAGTGATGCAACTGTAATGAAATGCGGAGATAGTTCCCCGAGCATCGCTCGGGGTTATCCGTGCTTGCGTAGTGCAAAAATATGTGGGTGAAGAGCTCACATTGATTTTCGTGTAGCCGAGGCGGAGTTTGCCGAAGACAGCCGACGCGGCTCAACGTTTGATGAGCGCGCCGGCGCACCCGCTGGGTGTAGTCTTCGAGCCTCCGAGTGCTCGAAGGGGGGGTCCCGGCCGGTCAGGCTTGACCGGCCAGGCGGCCAGGCGTCTTGCAACACCCTTTTTTCTTCTTTTTCTCTTCTGCCGGCTGCTGGCAGCCGGACAAATCTATTCTCTTATCTGCAATCTTCGCGGGGGCGCGTCAGCGCACCCGCTGGGTGTAGCCCCCGAGATTCGGGCCGACTGCTGAGCAGTCGGGCCGGATCTCCCAGCAACTACTTTGTCTTCTTCTTCACGGGGCACGTCAGCGCACCCGCTGGGTGTAGCCCCCGAGATTCGGGCCAACTGCTGAGCAGTCGGGCCGGATCTCCCGGCGACTACTTTGTCTTCTTCTTTGCGGGGGCGTGTCAGCACACCCGCTGTGTGTAGCGCGCTCCGTCAGTGCAGTTGGCAGCCAGCTAGGCCGTGCATGGGCGCACGTACAACCAGAGCAGTCGGCAGCCGGCCAGGCATGCATGTACGCAGTGCACCCATCGGTGCACTTCCTTTTTCTTTTTTGCAGCAGTCTACTCCGACTTCTCATCAGCCAGCCACCTTTTTTTTAAGTCGGCCCTTGACTTTTATTTTCTTCCGGCCCCTTTTCTTTTTCTCTTCTCCAGCCGGCCACGGGCAGCCGAACAGCGGGAGCTAGCAGCCGGCCGGGCCGGACAACGGGCGAGCAGGGAGCCGACAGCCGGCCAGGTGGCGGGCGAAGCCGGCACGCCGGGAGGCGGGGAAGCCGATGGGCCGGCAGGACGACCCAGATGCGGAGCAGGCGGCCGACGGGGCAACTCGGCGGTGGAGCAGCCGGCCACGGACGGGGCCGGCCCAGCAGGCGCAGAACGGGAGGCCGGGCGCAGCCGGCCACTGCGAGCCGGCGCAGGCCGCGTGGGGAAGGGCGTGGGAGCCAGCGATGAGGTGTGGCCCAGCGGCACGCGGGAGGCGGTGATGCGGGCCGGAGCCGCAACGAGGCCGGGTTGCAGGCGTCGGAGGCTGGCAGGTCGGATGGCGGAAGTCAGCGCGGGCGAAACCCGCCGGCCGGGTTGCGGAAGCCAGCGCACAGGACGGGCACGAGGGTGGAGGCGGAGCCCGGCAGTGGGGAAGCAGCTGGCGCCGAGAGCCGGTGCAGGGGCTGGAGGGCCGGACCCGGCGCTGGTGACTCGCGAGTGGCCGGACTCGGCGCTGGGAGGGAGTCGGGCACCGTGGTGCGGACGCGTGGGGGGGGGGGAGCAGAGCGATGCGGGAGAGGGTGTTGTGGAGGCGGCGCAGGGCCGGACCCGGCCTATGCGGATGAAGCCGGCGCGGTGTGGTGTAGGCGGAGCCAGCAGGCATGACCCGACCACGGGCGGAGGCAGAGACGGACGGGGTCGCGACGACGGCGCAGGGAGTTGCGCGGAGGCGGCGGCTTGACGCGGGGGCGCTGACGCGCGGAGTCCGGGCTGCGGGACGGCACGCAGCAAAGGACCCGGCCTGCGGTCATCCGGGGCGGAGGACCCGGCCCGGGAGACCCAGTGCGTGCTGGAGCCGGTGCGGAGGACCCGGCCAGCAGCGAGCCGGCGGGCGCATACGATGGGGTGTTGCGGGCGCAGGGCCAGTTGGAGCGGCCGGGCAGGTGGCGAGGAGGCACTGGAAAAGGAAGGTGCGAGCGCTCGGGGCCATGGCCAAAGATTTGAGCTGCAGGAGGCTTGGCCGGAGCGGCGGCACGCAGCAGGCAGCGGCAGGGAACCATGGAGGGTCGGGCGCCGGCGCGCCTTGCCGCGGTTGGAGCGGATGCGGGGAAAGCCATCGCGGCCAGGCGCAGGAACGGCCGGAGACGGACTAAGCATAGTACAAAGAATGCCATTGTCTCAGCAAGGTCCGAGTGGTGTCTGACTATTATATGACCATTGTACACGCAATATATGGGTAGTGTATGGGGATTATCTGACCATTATCTGGCTAGTGTATTGGCACAATACGGGAAGTGTATGAGCGGAGGAACGACATGTAGTGCAGAGGGGAGCAGACGCGCGGCCGTGGATGGAAATGGCCGACCGAAACGAGGCGGCGCGGCGCGCGCGTGGGCGAATGGCCGGCGTCGCAGCGGTGGTAACGAAGAGGCCGAGGCCAACGATGAGGACACGACGCTCCGTGCGGCCGCTCCGTGGGCGGGTTGATATCGAGCCCTCGAGCGTGGCCGGAAAGACGACGGCGATGCCGCGGTGATGATGACGAAAAATGGTCCCGCCCGGACTACGAAACCAGCAGCAGCGTGGTAGCATAGTAGTAGTACCACACCACGGTGGGCGCCAACTGTCGTGGTATTCTCACGGGGGGCTTGCGAGTCAACAGATGCCACAAGGGCTTAGTGTGAGGGTAAGACTGCTGCTGATAGGACCGGGAGCGGGTACGCGAGTAGCACGCGCTGGTTTACCCAGGTTCGGGGCTCTCCGGAGAGATAATACCCCTATTCCTGCATGTCTGAGTATATCTGGTATATCTAGTACAGAGTGCTCCTAGAGCTGTATCTGAGCTCAGTGCCATAGGCATCTGGCTTTGTATATGCCTATATGAGGCATGCTAGTGGCCGGCCATGCTCATGGCTGTGAGCATGCGTGCTCATGTGGATGGATGGATGGTTAGCTAGCTAGCTAGTTGCTTGTGTGTGTGCGTGAGAGTCCCCCGTCCGGATGGATGGATGTGTGCCCCTTTATATAGGAGAGGGTAGCTTAGGATGTAAGCTTGGTAGTGGGCATGGGTAAGGCATGGTGCATGTCATCCTTGTCCCTTGGGTCACTTCATAAATAGTGCCAGGGGAGAAGTGACACTATACATGATGGCTGAGATGACACGTGAATAGTGCTCGGGTACGATTGTCTCGTCGGTGTCTTGTCGATGTCGCTTCGGGCTGCAGTCGGCAGCCGGCTGGTCGTTGCAGTCAGCAGCCGGCTGGGGAGCCAGCAGGAGCAGCCGGGTAGTCGGACTGAGGGGCTTTGCTAGCCCCGATGTCTTGAAATATTGTCTTCCCGTCTTCGGGGTACCCGTGGTCAATTACTCCGTCAATGGGACGATATCAAAGACTAACTCCTCTCTTTGGAAGTTATCCGGAGATCTGAAGACAACCTCTAATGTGATTGAGCCTGTACAACGGGCCTCTACGCCTGGAATGACTCCTTCAAAGGTGGTCTTTGTAGGCTTGATCCTTGATGGGTTAGTGTCCATTTTTCGCACTGTATCCCGATAGAGCAGATTGAGGCTACTACCGCCGTCCATAAGGACACGAGTCAGGTGGAGCCCATCAATTATTGGGTCTAAGACCAGTGCGGCTGAACCTCCGTGACGGATACTGGTTGGGTGATCCCGGCAATCAAAAGTGATCGGGCATGACGACCATGGATTGAATTTTGGGGCGACTGGCTCTATCGCATAGACGTCCCTGAGCGCACGCTTGTGCTCCCTCTTGGGTATGTGGATAGCATATATCATGTTCACCATTTTGACTTGTAGGGGAAACTTCTTCTGTCCCGCTGTGTTCGGTTGCCGTGGCTCTTCGCCATTGTCCAAGCTTTGCGATCCCTTTTCCCTGTTCTCGGCGTTTAATTTGCTGGCCTGTTTGAAAACCCAACACTCTCTATTTGTATGATTAGGAGGCTTGTCGGAGGTGCCATGAATCTAGCATGGACGATCAAGTATGCGGTCCAAGCTGGATGGGCCCAAATTGTTCTTTTGGAACAGCTTCTTCCGCTAACCAGAGATAGAGCCACTGAATCCGGCATTGACCGTCGTATCCTCGGTGTTGTCACTGTTGTTTCAGTGCTTGTATCTATTGCGTCGGGACTTGTCTTTGTTGCTTTTAATTTCAGCGGTGCCAGCGTCGCTTGCATTGTTTTTGCTACAGGCCAACCAACTGTTGTCGCCCACACAAAAGCGGGTCATGAGTGCCGTGAGGGCCGCCATGGATTTTGGCTTTTCTTGGCCGAGGTGGCGAGCGAGCCATTCGTCGCGGATGCTATGCTTGAAAGCTACTAAAGCTTCAGCGTCCGGACAGTCAACAATTTGGTTCTTTTTAGTTAAGAACCTTGTCCAGAATTTCCTGGCGGGCTCTCCGGGTTGTTGAACTATATGGCTTAAGTCATCAGCATCCGGAGGTCGAACATATGTACCTTGGAAGTTGTCGAGGAAAGCCTCTTCCAAGTCCTCCCAGCTGCCAATGGAATTTTCAGGCAGACTATTTAGCCAATGCCGAGCTGGCCCTTTGAGTTTTAGAGGGAGGTATTTTATGGCGTGGAGGTCATCTCCGCGTGCCATATGGATGTGGAGAATGAAGTCCTCGATCCACACCGCGGGGTCCATGGTTCCATCATATGATTCTATGTTCACGGGCTTGAATGCTTCTGGGAATTCGTGATCCAGGACCTCATCAGTGAAGCAATGAGGGTGTGCGGGGCCTCTATATCGGGCCATATCGTGACGCAATTCTGATGGAGTCCGTCTGCTGTGTTCAGCCCGCGCATGACTGGGTTTGTCACGTCCGAATAGGTGGTCATTGTCGCGTGTCGAGGCGCGTCCTCGCGATCCGTAAATTGATCTGGTATGTCCTGCTTTATTGTTCAGGTTCTGCCGGAGGTCATATGTATGGTCGTGGGCTAATTTACCTCTACCTAAGTGATGAGGCGGGGCGGGCTGATGTTCAGCATGAGTTGCCATTTTGTCCCGACCACGTGGTGGTCGGTCGGTCGTATTGTGCGGTGGTAGTATGTACTCTGGCGCCTCCTCGTCGAACTGAGGTAGCAATTTGCGCTTTGGGTAGCTTTTGGTTGGGCGCTTGAGGCCGTATTCTTCGGATGCTAGGACATCAATCCATTTATCATTGAGCAGATCTTGGTCAGCTTGAAGCTGCTGCTGCTTCTTTTTCAGGCTCCTTGCCATGGCTATTAGCTGGCACTTGAAGCGCTCCTGCTCAAGAGGTTTCTCGGGCACGATGAAGTCTTCGGTGCCGAGGCTCACCTCATCTTCAGAGAGCGGAAGGTAATTATCGTCCTCCGAATCTTCATGTGTGGCCTATTTAATAGGGCTAACTTGCTCATCTTCCCGTTCATCTTGTTTGTTTGCTTTATCGACGGGGTCTTCATTGTCTTCGGCACCTTCCGGAGTGTCATCTTCTCCTGTGCCGGTGTTGCTTTCTTTACTGCGGCGTGACTTAGAGCGGCGCCGCTGACGCCGGCGCTTGGACTGTGTTTTGGACGGTTTATCCTCAAATGGGTCTTCCTTATTGTCGCCGCTATGCTCCTTTGGTGCATCCACCATGTATACGTCATACAAGGAAGTGGCCGTCCAGCGTCCGGCGAACGGCGGGTTCTGGGCCTCTTCTTCTCTGGCATCGTCGTCCATACCATTGATGTCCTCGGAGTCATAATCAAGTTCGTCGGTCAAATCCTCGATCGTGGCTATAAAGTGGGTGGCGGGTGGGAAGTAAAATTCTCCATCGCCAGCCCCTAGTTCGAGCCGGATATAGTTCGGCTGAGTCTCCTCCGCCAAGGACAGGTTTTTTAATGAGTTTAGAACACCGCCCAAAGGCGAGTGCTGGAAGATGTATGCGGTGCTGAATTTGAAGATCGATAAACGATGAAGCTCGGCGTCCGCGGGCTCGCGCGATTCAGAACCTACGGCCGGAGATGAGTCCGGCGTTCCGGTGGCATAGGCATCGTGTGAGACCAGGTCCATGTGCGGTTCCAACACCGTGGAATCTGCGGCCTCCGAGGTGGGGTTAATCCTCCCGTCTTTGGATGGCATGGCCTGCTCCGGCTCTAGGGCCAGAGCGGTTACAGGAGCGATCTCCTGGATGCGGCGCGATGACAGATTTAGGTTATGATCACCGGGGTGACCGGGAGTGGCCGCCGCGGTATCGAATCCAGCGAAGATCAAGTCTCCACAGATGTCCGCGACGTAGTTCAAGCTCCCGAATCTGACCTAATGTCCAGGGGCGTAGTTTTTGATCTGCTCCGGATGGCCAAACGAGTTGGCCCGCAGTGCGAAGCCGCCGAACACGAAGATCTGTCCGGGGAGGAAAGTTTCTCCGCAGACAGTGTCATTATTGATGATTGAAGGGTCCATCGAACCTTTCAGCGACAGCACAGAGGAACTCTCAATGAAAGCACCAATGTCGGTGTCAAAACCGGCGGATCTCGGGTAGGGGGTCCCGAACTGTGCATCTAAGGTTGATGATAACAGGAGACATGGGACACGATGTTTACCCAGGTTTGGGCCCTCTCTACGGAGGTAATACCATACTTCCTGCTTGATTGATCTTGATGAATATGAGTATTACAAGAGTTGATCTACCACAAGATCGTAATGGCTAAACCCTGGAAGTCTAGCCTGTATGACTACAGTATTGAGTATATCCTTTCCGGACTACACCCTCCGGTTTATATAGACACCGGGGGATCTAGGGTTACATAGAGTCGGTTACATAAGATGGAATCTTCATAGTTGTTCGCCAAGCTTGCCTTCCACGCCAAGGGGAGTTTTTCCGTACACGGGTACAGTCTTCGGTCTTCATATCTTCACAGCCCATCAGTCTGGCCAATAGATAACAGGTCAGACGCCCGAGGACCCCTTAGTCCAGGACTCCCTCGCCCTTGTTCTTGGATGCAATTACTTTGACTCGCAGTCTTGGCTGCTCAGCGGAGCCACTCACAGGAAAGGAGCTGCCCACTGACGCATCAGTAGAACGGTAGCGCTTGGAGCCACCGGTACGGGCGGGATTCTTGCGGCGAGCCTGATGCCCGGAGCTACTACTACCCGAAACACACACACAAACAAGAACACGAAAGAGATAAATCGCATAACCCAAGAGAAAAAGATAACACAAGAGTGAAGATGGAACGGAGAAAATCTGAAGTTGGAAGCTCTAAGCGGTAGTACCGCAACTCTCAGTGGTAGTACCGCCTACAAGCGGTAGTACCGCTCGAGGCGGATGTCAAGGGGCTGACGGCTTCCGCGGGGAGATCCTGTAGTACCAAAGATGCTAAATTCAAATATTTGCGGTTAAATCTTCAATCTAACTACTCTAGCAGTCTTCTACGTCCTACTCAAGCCCCGATTTGGCCAAAAATCAAAGAATGCAACAGATATTGCCCTAAAGCCTAGATCCAAAAACTAGAACCAACGAGGAGAAGAATGGGGGAAATACCGGCATCCATCGAAAGAGGAAGGGGTGGGGAACGATCCCACCGGACGGAAATGCGGAAAACGGTGGCCCGGCGGCAGCCCTCCACTACCCGTTCGTCGCCTGAGAGAGAGAGAGAGAGAGGAGAGGGGGCGAGGGAATGGGTATGGGGAGAGAAACCCCCCCTGCCCCGATTCATAACCCCCGCTCAACTCACCATGTGGTAGTACTGCTCATAAGCGGTACTACCGCACTGGCTCAGCGGTAGTACCACTCAGTAGAAAACAGGCAGGAGTACAAAGAAACAGGCTTATGCAAACGGGGAAAAAACCACGGAAAAACACGAGAGGGACAAAACGAGGAACAACAACAGCAGGAAGAGACACCTCAATCACAAAAGCAAGGAAAAAACCACACAATAAGTGTCTCAAACCCACACAAAGACCTCAAGACCAAACAACAATTGTTGATCACAAGGAGAGGGCGGTGGCCGAAGCACCTATGTTTGAGTTAAAAGTTATGGCGCCGCAAACATGTTAACCTTGGGGCCATGACCAAAATTCATATTTGAAGCACAAGTACCATAAAAAATGGCTAATGTGAAAGACTTGATCGATTTATTTATGTATAATGGGGGGAGGGAGGGTTCATTGAGAAAACAACACTCCCGTTATGTCCATGCGTACACCTAGATCAAGATAGAATGATGAGTGTGGTGGGGTGTGCCTAGACTCAAGCCACATTGCTCGAATCTATGATATTTAGCTCATGCCTTAACTCGCGAAATCTTGCTTCATCTAGAGGCTTGGTGAAAATATCCGCTAGTTGCTCTTGAGTGTTGATGTAGATGATCTCAATATCTCCATGCTTGATGTGGTCTCGAATGAAGTGATGGCGAATATCAATGTGCTTCATCTTGCTATGTTGCACCAGATTGTGAGAAATCTTGATAGCACTTTCATTGTCACATAGAAGAGGTACTTTGTCACAAGTGACACCGTAATCCTTTAAAGTTTGCCTCATCCATAACAATTGTGCACAAAAACTTGCGGCAGCTACATACTTGGCCTCGGTGGAGGAGAGACACACACAATTTTGCTTATTTGAGGACCAACTCACCAAAGAGCGACCAAGGAATTGGCACCCACAGGAAGTTGACTTCCTCCCCACACAATCTCCCGCCCAATCCGAGTCCAAATAACCCATGAGATGAAAGCTTGCTCCTTTGGGGTACCATAAGCCAAAGTTTGGGGTATGAGCCAAATATTGAAAGATTCACTTGACCGCCACATAGTGGATTTCCTTAGGTGCGGCTTGAAACCATGCACAAATTCCCACACTCAACATGATATCCAGTCTAGATGCACAAACATAAAGCAAGGATCCAGTCATGGAGCGATATACCTTTTGATCCACCGCTTTACCATTGGGATCACTGGCAAGTTTGAATTTGGTGGGCATGGGTAACTTGACCGGCTTGACATCATCTAGCTTGAATCTCTTGAGCATGTCTTGGAATACTTGGCTTGGTTGATGAATGTTCCTTCTCTTCTTTGCTTGACTTCTAACCCAAGAAAGAACTTCAACTCTCCCATCATAGACATCTCAAACTTCTCGGTCATTAGTGCGGCAAATTCATCATTGAAAGATTTGTTAGGAGAACCAAAAATAATATCATAAACATATAGTTGGCATATGAATAAATCCCCTTTGACCCTCTTAGTAAAAAGAGTGGGATCAAATTTCCAAATTTCAAACCCATTATCTTGCAACAACTCGGTAAGGTGCTCATACCATGCACGTGGAGCTTGTTTAAGGCCATAGAGTGCCTTCTTGAGTTTGTATACATGATTGGGGAGCTTGGGATCCTCGAATCCTAGAGGTTGTTTGACATACATGAATTCATGAAAAGGACCATTTGGAAATGCACTTATCACATCCATTTGTTGCAACTTAAAATCATGATGAGATGCATATGCAAGCAACATGCGAATAGATTCAAGACATGCAACGGGGGCAAAGGTTTCACCGTAGTCGATACCCTCGACTTGGGAGTAGCCTTGTGCCACAAATCTTGCCTTGTTTCGATCAACCACACCGTTTGCATCTTGCTTGTTCTTGAAGATCCATTTTGTACCGATGACATAGTGTTCCTCCGTTGGCCTTGGTACTAATTCTCAAACATGATTGCGCTCGAAGTTGTTGAGTTCATCATGCATGGCTTCAAGCCAATCCTCATTATCGAGTGCCTCATGTACCTTTTGGGGTTCAACACACGAAACAAACGTGTGATGCTCACAAAAGTTTGACAATTTTCTACGAGTAGTTACCCCTTTTCTAACGATTCCAAGCACATTTCTCCATGGCATGTTGTTGACGCTCGAGCTTGGAAGCCACCTTGGCGGCACGGCACTCAAAAAGTTCCTCAATGGGCATTTGAGGATCATCTTGCTCATCTTGAGCACTGTCTTGAGTTTGCTCTTGATCTTGAGCACCGTCTTGAGCTTATTCTTGATCTTGAGCGAGCTCGGAGGCATGAACTTGATCTTGGGCATCATTTTGTGCATCACCATCTCCACGGGGTTGATCTTGCCCTTGATCTTGCTCATAGGGTTGAGGGCCTTCACTTTGTTCTTCGGAAGCGTGTGGGTCTAGTGTATGTGATGGCTCCACTTGATTAGAGCATTGTCCTTCTCCTTCGGCCATAAGGGGTTCCTCAATGGGGAGTATTTGACCAACCATTCTTCTTATGGATTGGGGAGGAATTTCATTGCCTACATCACAAAGACCACTTTGCTCCACTTGGGAGCCGTTATTTTGATCAAACTCCACGTTAAACATCTCAATGAATCCGGTGGACTTGTTGAGGACACGGTAAATATGAGAGTTTGTAGCATAACCAACAAATATGCCCTCTTGAGCTCTAGGTTTGAATTTATACAAACGAACACCATTTTTGAGAATGAAGCACTTACAACTGAACACCCGGAAGTACTTGAGATTGGGCTTGTTGTCGATAAGTATCTCATATGGAGTCTTGTTCAATCCTTTGCGGAGGTAGAGCCTATTGGTTGCATGACATGCGGTGTTGATGGCTTCGGCCCAAAAGTTGTACGGAGATTTGAACTCTGCCATCATGGTCTTGCTGCATCCATCAATGTCTGGTTCTTTCTCTCTGCCACACCGTTTTGTTGAGGGGTATAGGGTGCGGCATATTGGTGCTTGATCCCGTTCTCACTAAGAAACTCATCCAAGTGTAGTTCTTGAACTCGGTGCCATTGTGACTTCTAATCATCAAAATCGTTGCTTCATGTTGACGTTGAGCTTCATTTGCAAAGTTGATGACGGTTTGTTGAGTCTCACTCTTCCTCTTGAAGAAGTATACCCATGTATATCTTGAATAGTCATCCACAATCACCAAGCAATACTTTCTTCCACCAAGACTATCAAAGGATGGAGGACCAAAGAGATCCATGTGAAGGAGCTCCAAGGGCCTCTTCGAGTAGATGATGGTCAAGGGTCGATGAGCCGTTTCATGAAGCTTTCCTTCGATACAAGAACTACAAGCACGATCTTTGGCAAAACTCACATTTGTTAGTCCACGGACATGGTCCCCTTTGAGAAGACTTTGCAAAGATCTCATATTGACATGGGCTAGTCGGTGATGCCAAAGCCAACCCACATCAACTTTAGCCATTAGGCAAGTCGCGGTCTTAGTGGGTCGCTCCAAGAAGTTCACCACATAGAGACCGTTCTTGACATGCCCAACAAAAGCTACTTTGAGAGTCTTGCTCCACAAAAGGGCTACGGTATCAAGATCAAAGAATGTTGCAAAACCCATAAGTGCAAGTTGATGAACGGAAAGCAAATTGTATGCAAGGGACTTAACAAGCATGACCTTCTCAATAGATAAATCTTGAGAGATGACCACCTTGCCAAGTCCCAATACCTTAGAAGTTGAAGAATCACCGAATTGGACATGGGTGGGCATAGATGGAATTGGGTGCACTTCCACCACCGAGTCCTTGCTCCCGGTCATATGATTTGTTGCTCCACTATCAAGCAACCATGACACCCCACCGGAAGCAAACTCCTACAGGAGATCAATGCTTGGATTTAGGTACCCATTTTCGAATGGGTCCTTTGATGTTAGTAACAAGGGTCTTAGGAACACAAATAGACCATTCAATGTACTCATTATAAGAACCAACAAATTTGCAAAAACATGCCCATCACTAGCACAGCACAAAACATAAGAGGTGTTAAAGTCACCGACTTTGTTGGTAGGGGCGGTTTTGCCCTTCTTCGCATTACCACCCAATTCCTTCTTCTTCTTATTCTCATGAGCACCCTCACCCACCTTGAAAAAGGTTTCCTTGCGCGAGAGAGGTTTCTTCTTCTTCTTCTTTGACTTGGGTACAAACCCAAGTCCTTCCTTTCCTACAACTTCCTTTTGATTGCTCAAAAGGTCATTGAGGTTCTTCTCGCCTTGTATACAAGTCACAAGGCCCTTCTCAAGTTGCTCTTTCAACTTGGCATTTTCCTCCACAATATGCACATGCTCGCTACAAGGGTTAGTAGCATGGGAATTATCAAATTAGAATGAAAGGAGGACACGTGGAAATCTCCTTGGTTATCTTCACTTGGAGTTGATCATGAGACTCTTTGAGAGAAGCATGAAAACCCTTCATGACCTTGTGAGCCTTGTCAAGTGTATCAAACTCTTCCTTCAGTCTATCATGGCCAACCCCAAGTGCAACTTTATCGGATTTAAGCACACGAGTAAGAACAATAGCATGATCAAGATCTTTTTGCAATTTAGCATGATCAACGTTGTATGACTCCTCAAGAGTCAAAAAAGGATCTCACTCTTCCTCTAGAGCAATGGAAAGATCCGCAATCTCATCGGCATAGTCACGACTAAGTGCCTCCAACTTGGAGATAGTATCCTCATGTGACTCAATGATATCATTGGCCTCACCAAGTTGTTCCAAGAGAGCAACAAAGTGCTTTTTGGATTCTCCCTTGAGCTTACTCATGAACTTGGTAAACTCATTCTCATCAACTATCACCACCTCACTATCATGAACACAATCTAACAATGAAGGAGTAGTAATGATGGTGGTTTTGATTTTTGGGGTTACCTTGTTGATACCTTTGGCCATGAGGCACTTGGAAATGGTGTTCTCGTTGGGGGCACCGAAGAGAGACACCTTGGAGGGAGAAGATGTGGCAATGGCAATGGTCTCCATTGCCATCCCTCCTCCAGTTGTATCTTCCTCATCATCATCGGAGGGGTACTCTTCATGTGCCACCAAGCCATTTGGAGGATTCTTTTTTGGTGAAGTTGTTCTTGCTAGGGAAAGAATTGGCTTTGTCTTTACGAATGAGTTTTCCACCATTGTTGTCCCTCTTCTCATAAGACACCCCGCTACAAAATGACTCACGTTGCTGCAATTCTAGAAAGTACTCACTCGTGGCTTATTATTTGAGCAGCTTGAGTTGTTCTTTGAAAAGTTGGGCCTTGAGTTCATATTGTTGCTCCAAAATTACCTTGACGCAAGGGCCATGTTCTCATGGTAAGCATATTTGGTGTCCTTGGGGCAACTCTCCTCTTCTTCTTCTTCTTCTTCTTCTTCCGGAATGGCCTTGTCCCTCAAAGCAAGAGTCGATGAGATTTTCTTTGACCGGACACGAGCAAGGGCATTGTCGGCGGTCTTATTCATGATGTTCATGGCAATAAACTCATCCAACAATTCACTTGGGGTTAAAGTGTGAAAATCTGGCCTTTCACGAATCACGGAAGACATGGCCTTGTTGAAAGGCATAATGTCCTTGAGAAACTTGCGCTTGATCCAATTGTCATTCGTATCCTTGCTCCCATGGTCTTGGGGAGCAACCGCAAGAGTTGTCACCCTCCGGTAGAGATCACGCGGATCCTCATCTTCTAGCGTCACGAATTCATCGGCCTCATCAAGTACCACTTCAAAATTGGACCGTTGGATGCTTGAGCTTCCCTTGTACAAAGATACGATGTGATCCCAACAATCCTTTTCTAAAGTGAAGGGACGTAAGTGAGATAGATCTTCGGGAGGAACCGCATCTTGAAGGATGAACAAACCAGAGTGTTTGTATTGATTGTGCACTTCTTCGGGAGGAACCGCATCATGCGGGTATAAGCCTTGCTCAATGACTCTCCGAAGATTTGTTGAGACGTGATTCAAATGATACTTGATGCGGAAAACCCAATTAGCAAAATCACCCTTAACAAGCTTATGAGGAGGGCCAAAATTATTGATGCGCGGTGTAGGGACCGGTTCTCCATAGAGGAACCAAGGCAAAGGGTGATTTTGCTAATTGGGTTCCCGTCAAAACCCAATTAGAAAAATCAACCTTTGCCTTGGTTCCCCCTCAAACCGCATCATTCCGACAAGGAAGCAGCTAAAGGTACTCAATGACTCTCCAAGGCAAAGGTTCTCATCCCATTCTTATCATGAGGGGTAGAAGTTTGAGTACCTTTAGCCGCTTCCTTGTCGGAATTGCCCTCCGACTCCGATGCAGTGGGATTAACCACAAGCAAAGGATCGGGAGTGGATTTCATCCCCTCAAGCAATTCTTTAAGCATAGACTTTACTTTGGTCATCATAGACGTCTTAAGTGTAGCCATAGCTTCATTGAAGTTATCTGTGTGATCGAAGTCAACTCTACGGCCTCGGGCACTTCCTCCTCGGTGTCAACCATAATGTTTGGGTCATGAAACCCTTAATAAACAGACGAGGCTCTGATACCAATTGAAAGGATCAATATGGTTGACTAGAGGGGGGTTGAATAGGCAACTAACAATTTTTAGCTTTTCTTCGAAAATTAGGTATAACAACAAATAGGTTGTCTAGATATGCAACTAGGTGAGCAACCTATATGATGCTAGCAATGAAAATAACAAGTGCAAGCAAAGGATATAACACAACAATAGCTTTCACAAAGTAAAGGAAAGAGATAACCACAAGTGGAGCCGGAGGAGATGAGGATGTGTTACAAAAGTTGCTTCCCGTTGAAGGGAAGTATGTCTCCATTGGAGCCGTGTCGAGGCACAATGCTCCCCAAGAATCCACTAGGGCCACCGTATTCTCCTCACGCCCTCACACAATGCGAGATGTCGTGATTCCACTAGTGGTGCCTTCTACTTCTTGAGCTTGCGTTGGTTTCTCCCTTGAAGAGGAAAGGGTGATGCAACACAATAGAGATAAGTATTTCCTCAATTAAGAACCAAGGTATCAATCCAGTAGGAGAAGAACACGCAAATCACCAATACCCACACAAACAATCAAACACTTGCACCCAACGTGATAAAGGGGTTGTCAATCCCTTCACGGTCACTTGCAAAGGTGAGATCTAATAAAGATAAATAAAGCTAAACAAAAGATAAAATATATTTCTGGGTTTTTTGGTTTATAGATCTGAAAATAAAAGATTGTAAAATAGTAGATCGGAAACTAATATGATGGAGAATAGACTCGGGGGCCATAGGTTTCACTATAGGCTTCTCTCTTGAAGGCAAATAATACGGTGGGTGAACAAATTACTGTCGAGCAATTGATAGAAAAGCGCAAAGTTCTGACGATATCCAAGGCAATGATTATGTAATATAGGCATCACATCCGTGTCAAGTAGACCGACTCCTTCCTGCATCTACTACTGTTACTCCACACATCGACCGACTCCTGCCTGATCTAGAGTATTAAGTTCATGAAGAACAGAGTAACAATTTAGGTAAGATGACATGATGTAGAGGAATAAACTCAAGAAATATGATGTAAACCCATCTTTTTATCCTCGATGGCAACAATGGAATACATGCCTCGCTACCCCTACTTTGTCACTGGGTGAGGACACCACAAGATTGAACCCAAAGCTACGCACTTCTCCCATTGCAAGAAAATCTAATCTAGTTGGCTAAACCAAACCAATAGTTCGAAGAGAATTACAAAGATATCAAATCATGCATATAAGAATTCAGAGAAGATTCAAATAATATTCACAGATAATTTGATTATAAATCCACAATTCATCGGATCTTGACAAACACACCGCAAAAGAAGATTACATCAGATAGATCTCGAAGAACATCAAGGAGAACATGGTATTTACAATCAACGAGAGAGAATAAGACATCTAGCTACTAGCTATGGACCCGTAGGTCCGAGGTAAACTACTCACGCCTCATCAAAAGGGCAATAGAGTTGATGTAGATGCCCTCCGTGATCGAGTCCCCCTTCGGCAAGGTGCGGGAAAAGGCCCCAAGATGGGATCTCACGGGAACAGAAGGTTGCGGTGGTGGAGAAGTGTTTTCGTGGATGCTTCTGGTGTTTTCTGGAATATATGTGAATATATAGGGCCAAGGGCTAGGTCAGAGGAGTCCCGAGGGGGTAGCAAGGTAGGGGGGCATCCCCTCCTAGGGCGCGCCTCCACCTCTTGCCGCCGCCTCGCGGCTCTTCTGACTTCCACTCCAAGTCTCCTGGGTGTCTTTTGGTCCAAGAAAAATCATCGCGAAAGTTTTATTCTGTTTTGACTCCATTTGATATTCCTTTTCTGCGAAGCTCAAAACCAAGGAAAAAACATAAACTGGCACTAGGCTCTAGGTTAATAAGCTAGTCCCAAAAATAATGTAAAATAGCATACTAATGCATATAAAACATCCAAAATAGATAATATAATAGCATGGAACAATAAAAAATTATAGATACGTTGGAGACGTGTCTAGCATCCCCAAGCTTAATTCCTGCTCGTCCTCGAGTAGGTAAATGATAAAAATAGAATTTTTTATGTGGAATGCTACCTAACATATTTATCCATGTAATTTTTCTTTATTGTGGCATGAATATTCAGATCCATAAGATTCAAAACAAAAGTTCAATATTGACAAAAAAACAATAATACTTCAAGCATACTAACAAGGCAATTATGTCTTCTCAAAATAACATGGACAAAGAAAGTTATCCCTACAAAATCATATAGTCTGGCTATGCTCCATCTTCATCACACAAAATACTCAAATCATGCACAACCCAAATGACAAGCCGAGCAATTCTTTCATACTTTTGGTGTTCACAAACCTTTTCAACTTTCACGCAATACATGAGCGTGAGCCTTGGACATAACAATGTAGGTGGAATAGAATATGGTGGTTGTGGAGAAGACAAAAAAGAAGGAGATAGTCTCACATCAACTAGGCATATCAATGGGCTATGGAGATGCCCATCAATAGATATCAATGTGAGTGAGTAGGGATTGCCATGCAACGGATGCACTAGAGCTATAAGTGTATGAAAAACTCAAAAAAAAACTAAGTGGGTGCGCATCCAACTTGCTTGCTCACGAAGACCTAGGGCAATTTGAGAAAGCCCATCATTGGAATATACAAGCCAAGTTCTATAATGAAAATTTTCCACTAGTATATGAAAGTTACAACATAGGAGGCTCTCTATCATGAGGATCATGGCGCTACTTTGAAGCACAAGTGTGGAAAAAGGATAGTAACATTGCCCCTTCTCTCTTTTCTCTCATCATTTTTTTCGTTTGGCTTCGATGGCCTCTCTTTTTTGTTGTCTTCTTTGGCCTCTTTTATTTTTTCCTCACATAGGATGATGTCTACTAAACAACCTTCTTCTTGTAGACGTTTTTGGGCCTCCAGGTGAAGAGGTTTGTAGGATAGTAGCAAATTTCCCTCAAGCGGACGACCTAAGGTTTATCAATCCATGGGAGGCGTAGGATGAAGATGGTGTTGGGGAACGTAGTAATTTCAAAAATTTCCTACGCACACGCAAGATCATGGTGATGCATAGCAACAAGAGGGGAGAGTGTTGTCCACGTACCCTCGTAGACCGAAAGCGGAAGCGTTAGCACAACACGGTTGATGTAGTCGTACGTCTTCACGATCCGACCGATCCAAGTACCGAACACATGGCATCTCCGAGTTCAAGACACGTTCAGCTCAATGACGTCCCACAAACTCCGATCCAGGAGAGCTTCACGGGAGAGTTCCATCAGCACGACGGCGTGATGATGGTGATGATGTTGCTACCGACGCAGGTCTTCGCCTAAGCACCGCTACGATATGACCGAGGTGGAATATGGTGGAGGGGGGCACCGCACACGGCTGGGAGAGATCAACAGATCAACTTGTGTGTCTATGGGGTGCCCCTACCCCTGTATATAAAGGAGCAAGGGGGGAGGAGGCCGTCCCTAGGAGGGGCGCGCCAAGGGAGTAGGATTCCTACTTCTAGTTGGAGTAGGTTTCCTCCTTTCCTAGTCCAACTAGGAGAAGGGGGGAAAGGGGGGAAGAGGAGAAGGAAGGGAGAGGGGGGCCGCGCCCCAAACCCCTTGTCCAATTCGGACTGGGCTTGGGAGGGGTGCGCGCCACCTCCTGGCTGCTGCCTCTCCTTCCCACTAAGGCCCATTAAGGCCCAATACTTCTTTCCCGTATTCCCGTAACTCTTCGGTACTCCGAAAAATACCCGAATCACTCGGAACCTTTCCGATGTCGGAATATAGTCGTCCAATATATTGATCTTTACGTCTTGACCATTTCGAGACTCCTCGTCATGTCCCCGATCTCATACGGGACTTCGAACTACCTTCGGTACATCAAAACATATAAACTCATAATATAACTTTCATCAAAACTTTAAACGTGCGGACCCTACGGGTTCGAGAACTATGTAGACATGACCAAGAAACGTCTCCGACCAATAACCAATAGCAGAACCTGGATGCTCATATTGGCTCCCACATATTCTACGAAGATCTTTATCGGTCAAACAGCATAACGACATACGTTGTTCCCTTTGTCATCGTTATGTTACTTGCCCGAGATTCGATCGTCGGTATCTCAATACCTAGTTCAATCTCGTTGCCAGCAAGTCTCTTTACTCGTTCCGTAATACGTCATCCCGCAACTAACTCATTAGTTGCAATGCTTGCAAGGCTTATAGTGATGTGCATTACCGAGTGGGCCCAGAGATACCTCTCTGACAACCGGAGTGACAAATCCTAATCTCGAAATATGCCAACCCAACAAGTACCTTTGGAGACACCTGTAGAGCACCTTTATAATCACCCAGTTACGTTGTGACGTTTTGTAGCACATAAAGTGTTCCTCCGGTAAACGGGAGTTGCATAATCTCATAGTCATAAGAACATGTATAAGTCATGAAGAAAGCAACAGCAACATACTAAACGATCGAGTGCTAAGCTAACGGAATGGGTCAAGTCAATCACATTATTCTCCTAATGATGTGAACCTGTTAATCAAATGAAAACTCATGTCTATGGCTAGGAAACATAACCATCTTTGATCAACGAGCTAGTCAAGTAGAGGCATATTAGTGACACTCTGTTTGTCTATGTTCTCACACATGTATTATGTTTCCGGTTAATACAATTCTAGCATGAATAATAAACATTTATCATGAAATAAGGAAATAAATAATAAATTTATTATTGCCTCTAGGGCATATTTCCTTCAGTCTCCCACTTGCACTAGAGTTAATAATCTTGTTCACATCGCCATGTGATTTAACATCAATAGTTCACATCTTTATGTGGCTAACACCCATAGTTCACATCGACATGTGACCAACACTCAAAGGGTTTACTAGAGTCAGTAATCTAGTTCACATCGCTATGTGATTAACACCCAAAGAGTACTAAGGTGTGATCATGTTTTGCTTGTGAGATAATTTTAGTCAACGGGTCTGTCACATTCAGATCTGTAAGTATTTTGTAAATTTCTATATGTATCCAGATTGCTCCCACTTTCAATATGTATCCAGATTGAGACTTAGAGTCATCTGGATTAGTGTCAAAACTTGCATCGACGTAACCCTTTACAACGAAACTTTTTGTCACCTCCATAATCAAGAAACATATCCTTATTCCACTAAGGATAATTTTGACCACTGTTCAGTGATCTACTCCTAGATCACTATTGTACTCCCTTGCCAAAAATCACTATAGGGTATACAATAGATCTGGTACACAGCATGGCATACTTTATACAACCTATGGCTGAGGCATAGGGAATGACTTTCATTCTCTTTCTATCTTCTGCTGTGGTCGGGCTTTGAGTCTTACTCAATTCCACACCTTGTAACATAGGCAAGAACTCTTTCTTTGACTATTCCATTTTGAACTACTTCAAAATATTGTCAAGGTATGTACTCATTGAAAAACTTATCAAGCATCTTGATCTATCTCTATAGATATTGATGCTCAATATGTAAGCAGCTTCACCGAGGTCTTTCTTTGAAAAACTCCTTTCAAACATTCCTTTATGCTTTGCAGAATAATTCTACATTATCTCTGATCAACAATATGTCATTCACATATACTTATCAGAAATGATGTAGTGCTCCCACTCACTTTCTTGTAAATACAGGCTTCACCGCAAGTCTGTATAAAACTATATGCTTTGATCAACTTATCAAAGCGCATATTCCAACTCCGAGATGCTTGCACCAGTCCATAGATGGATCGCTGGAGCTTGCATATTTTGTTAGTACCTTTAGGATTGACAAAACCTTCTCGTTGCATCATATACAACTCTTCTTTAATAAATCCATTAAGGAATGCAGTTTTGTTTATCCATTTGCCAGGTTTCATAAAATGCGGCAATTGCTAACATGATTCGGACAGACTTAAGCATAGATACGAGGGAGAAACTCTCATCGTAGTCAACACCTTGAACTTGTCGAAAACCTTTTTTCGACAATTCTAGCTTTGTAGATAGTAACACTACTATCAGCGTCCGTCTTCCTCTTGAAGATCCATTTAATCTCAATGGCTCGTCGATCAATGGGCAAGTCAATTAAAGTCCATACTTTGTTCTCATACATGGATCTCATCTCAGATTTCATGGCCTCAAGCCATTTCACAGAATCTGGGCTCATCATCGCTTCCTCATAGTTCGTAAGCTCGTCATGGTCAAGTAACATGACCTCCAGAACAGGATTACCGTACCACTCTGGTGCGGATCTCACTATGGTTTACCTACGAGGTTCAGTGGCAACTTGATCTGAAGTTCCTCACTAATTGGTGTAGTAGTCACAGGAACATATTTCTGTGATGAAATACTTTCCAATAAGGGAGCAGGTACAGTTACCTCATCAAGTTCTACTATCCTCCCACTCACTTCTTTCGAGAGAAACTCCTTCTCTAGAAAGGATCCATTCTTAGCAACGAATATCTTGCCTTCGGATTTGTGATAGAAGGTGTACCCAACATTTTCTTTTGGGTATCCTATGAAGACGCACTTCTCCGATTTGGGTTTGAGCTTATCAGGTTGAAACTTTTTCACATAAGCATTGCAACCTCAAACTTTAAGAAACAACAGCTTAGGTTTCTTGCCAAACCATAGTTCATACAGTGTCGTCTCAATAGATTTAGATGGTGCCCTATTTAACGTGAATGTAGTTGTCTCTAATGCATAACCCCAAAATGATAGTGGTAAATCGGTAAGAGACATCATAGATCGCACCATATCTAATAAAGTACGGTTACGACGTTCGGACACACCATTACATTGTGGTGTTCCAGTTGGCATGAGTTTGTGAAACTATTCCACATTGTTTTAATTGAAGACCAAACTCGTAACTCAAATATTCGCCTCTGCGATCAGATCGTAGAAACTTTATTTTCTTGTTATGATGATTTTCCACTTCACTCTGAAATTCTTTGAACTTTTCAAATGTTTCAGACTCATGTTTCTTCAAGTAGATATACCCATATCTGCTCAAATCATCTGTGAAGGTCAGAAAATAACGATACCTGCCGCGAGCCTCAACACTTATCGGACCTCATACATCAGTATGTATTATATCCAATAAGTCAGTTGCTCGCTCCATTGTTCTGGAGAATGGAGTCTTAGTCATCTTTGCCCATGAGGCATGGTTCGCAAGCATCAACTGATTCATAATCAAGTGATTCCAAAAGTCCATCAGCATGGAGTTTCTTCATGCGCTTTACACCAATATGACCTAAACGGTAGTGCCACAAATAAGTTGCACTATCATTATTAACTTTGCATCTTTTGGCTTCCATATTATGAAAATGTGTATCACCACGATCGAGATCCAACAAACCATTTTCATTGGGTGTATGACCATAGAAGGTTTTATTCATGTAAACAGAACAACAATTATTCTCTAACTTACATGAATAATCGTATTTTAATAAACATGATCCAATCATATTCATGCTCAACGCAAACACTAAATAACATTTATTTTAGGTTCAACACTAATCCCGAAAGTATAGGGAGTGTGCGATGATGATCATATCAATCTTGGGATCACTTCCAATACACATTGTCACTTCACCCTTAACTAGTCTTTGTTCATTCTGCAACCCCCGTTTCGAGTTACTACTCTTAGCAACTAAACCAGTATCAAATACTGAGGGGTTGCTATAAACACTAGTAAAGCACACATCAATAACATGTACATCAAATATAGCTTTGTTCAGTTTGCCATCCTTCTTATCTACCAAATACTTGAGGCAGTTCCGCTTCCAGTGACCAGTCCCTTTGCAGTTGAAGCACTTAGTTTCAGGCTTAGGTCCAGACTTAGGCTTTTTCACTTGAGCAGCAACTTGCTTGCCGTTCTTTTTGAAGTTCCCCTTCTTCCCTTTGCCCTTTTCTTGAAACTAGTGGTCTTGTTAACCATCAACACTTGATGCTCTTTCTTAATTTATACCTTCGTCGATTTCAGCATCGCGAAGAGGAGCTCGGGAATTATTTTTCTTCATCCCTTGCATATTATAGTTCATCACAAAGTTCTAGTAACTTGGTGATAGTGACTAGAGAATTCTATCAATTACTATCTTATCTGGAAGATTAACTCCCACTTGATTCAAGCAATTGTGGTACCCAGACAATCTGAGCACATGCTCACTGGTTGAGCTTATTCTCCTCCATCTTATAGGCAAAGTACTTTCAGAGGTCTCATACCTCTCGACACGAGCATGAGTATGAAATACCAATTTCAAATCTTGGAACATCTTATATGCTCCATGGCGTTCAAAACATTTTTGAAGTCCTGGTTTTAAGCCATAAAGCATGGTGCACTTAACTATCAAGTAGTCATCATACCGAGCTTTTGTCAAAAACGTTCATAACGTCTACATCTACTCCTGCAATAGGTTTGTCACCTAGCAGTGCATCAAGGACATAATTCTTCTGTGCAGCAATGAGGATAAACCGCAGATCACGGATCCAATCCGCATCATTGCTACTAACATCTTTCAACTTAGTTTTCTCTAGGAACATATAAAAAAAATGAACAGGGAGCACTTGGGTGATTATATGGCTAATGTCAAAGGTGAATTAAACTTATTAGTAAACATGCTTCTATGGTTACCACTCAAGTAGAACAAGTACTTAAAGCTCAAAATGATTTGCTCAATGAATTGAATAGTAAGAATAATGATTATGCTATTAGAGTGGCTACTATAACTGGTAGAATGACTCAGGAACCTCTGTATCCTGAAGGCCACCCTAAGAGAATTGAGCAAGATTCTCAGAGAAATAATATAGATGCACCTAGTCCTTCTAAAAGGAAGAAAAGGAAAAATGATATGACTTTGCATGCTTCTAGTGAACCTATTACTGAAACACCTGAGAATCCAAATGATATTTCTATTTCTGATGCTGAAACACAATCTGGTAATGAACTTGAAACTAGTGATAATGTTAATGATGATGCTCAACCTAGTAATGATAATGATATAGAAATTGAACCTGTTGTTGATCTTGATAACCCACAATCAAGGAATCAACGTTATGATAAGAAAGACTTTGTTGCTAGGAAACATGGAAAGGAAAGAGAGCCTTGGGTTCAGCAACCCATGCCTTTTCCTCCCAAACCATCCAAGAAAAAGGATGATGAGGATTTTGAGCGCTTTGCTGAAATGATTAGACCTATCTTTTTGTGTATGCGATTAATTGATATGCTTAAAATGAATCCTTATGCTAAGTACATGAAAGATATTGTTACAAATAAAAGAAGGATACCGGAAGCTGAAATTTCCACCATGCTTGCTAATTATACTTTTAAAAGTGGAATACCAAAGAAACTTGGAGATCCAGGAGTACCTACTATCCCATGCTCCATCAAAAGAAACTATGTTAAAACTGCTTTATGTGATCTTGGAGCCGGTGTTAGTGTTATGCCTCTCTCTTTATATCGTAGACTTGATTTGAATAAGTTGACACCTACTAAAATATCTTTGCAAATGGCTGATAAATCAACTGCTATACCTGTCGGTATTTGTGAGGATGTGCCTGTTGTGGTTGCAAATGTTACTATTTTAACGGACTTTGTTATTCTTGATATTCCCGAGGACGATAGTATGTCTATTATTCTTGGAAGACCCTTTTTGAATACTGCAGGAGCTGTTATTGATTGCACCAAAGGCAATGTCACTTTTCATGTTAATGTAATGAGCATACGGTACACTTTCCGAGGAAACAACCTCAAGTTCATAGTATCAACTCTATTGGAAAAATTCCATCGATTATATTTGGAGGTTTTGAATTTCCTCTTCCTACTGTCAAGAAGAAATATGGTATTCTTATTATTGGGGATGTGCATATCCCCATTGAGATAACATAGTGTTATTTGAAATTTCTCCGGTTCCATGTTATTCGGAATGAGTTCGTTAACAAGACTTGATCAACCTTGTTAGTGGATTCCTTTTGATGAGCATGAGATGGATGAAACTAGAAGGCACAACCTTCTGTACCCTCCTTTTACTTCCTATTATTTATATTAAATAAAATAAAAATAATATTTTCTGTCTGATATCTGAATTATCCATGCAATATAAATATACCCCGAAAATAAAAGTTCTCCAAATGCCCTGAAATTTAAATATGATTTTTTCTAAAATATTTGAGAATATTTGGAACTGAGAACATAGCAGGGGGGCATCCACCTGGCCACGAGGGTGGAGGGCGCCCCCCTACCTCGTGGGCCCACGGTGGCCCCCTCCACTTATTCCCGCACCCACACACTTCGTCTTCCTTCCACAAACACCAATATCCAGCTCAAGCACGAGTTCTAGCTCATTTTGCTATGATTTTCGATCTCCTTGCTCAAAGCACCTTTCAGAAAACTGCTTGGGGAGATTGTTCCTTGGTATGTGACTCCTCCATTGGTCTAATTAGTTTTTGTTCTAGTGCTCTATTCATTGCAAATTTGTGTTGCCTAGGTGACCATGTTCTTGAGCTTGCATGTCACATTTATGTGGTTCCAAGTAGTCTTGATACATGATATAGGCTCTAGGCACTTCTAGGAGTTGTTGCTATCAATTTTGTTGAGTTTGGTTCACTTTTATTTTTGAAGTTACTAAAAAATTCAGAAATTTTTCATAGGGAGAAGTATGCTTAGGAAAATGTACCAAGGTGGTTCTTCAAGGAAACAAGGACCCAGGCTTGCAATGCGTGATGCTGATGATGAGTCACCAAGGGGTGCTCCAGTGCGGCCTTGTGAATGGCCTTCAGAGGACCTCATGGATCGAGCGGGGATTAAGGAATAATTTAACGCATATTTGCGTAACGCTGATCTTGTGAGTTTTGAGGAAGAAAAATGTCGTCAGTACCACTACCTCACTAGTTCCTTTGTGAGGAGGTTTGAATTTTCATCTTCACATAATTATCCAACTGTCATGTTTGATCGTTATGAAAAATCTTATACTATGGACTTAGAGGATTTTACCACTGCATGCAAACTACCGCAATGGGGTAGTGCTAGTGAACCCCGCAAATCTGAATTTAGAAATTTTCTTGCTAGCATAACTGTGGGGGAATCTAGAGATATAGCACAAGCTACCATAGGGAGCATTCATTTTCCTACTATACATTATTTTGCTCTCTTCATAGGTAGGTGCATAAATGGTAAAGATGAAGCATGTCATATATGTGTTCCTGACCTCAGTATTCTTAGGAGTGCTGTGTTAGGAGATAAATCTTATAATTTGGGAGCCATTGTTGCACGTAGGTTGCATCTTAATAGATTTAATGGATATTTCTTTGGTGCAATTTATGCAACCCGCTTAGCTGATTTTCTTGGTCTAACCATACGTAATGATGATATTGAATTGCCTCCTGCTTACCGAGACTTTAATGCTATGGTTCACCACCACTTTGTTGAGAGGAATGAATCACCTCTCCAGTATCACTTAATCTTCGACAGACGTCATGCTGTCTGTATTACTCTCCCTACTCCTGCCTTCTTCGATTATTAGGAAAAATGAAGATATGTTATTACTAGAGAGGAGGCAGATGAGTACGAGAGGAGGGCGGAGGCCTCTTGCCGCCACGCTGCAGCTCAGGAGGCAATAGCCGCTGCATCGCAGTACGACCCCAGCTACAACTATGGATATCCGCCAGGCCATCCGTGGCAATAAACCAACTTAGGACAAAAGCCTAAGCATGGGGGAGTACGTATTTCCCACTGACATTACATTCATGTTCGCACACACTCATTGCTAGATGTCAGTACTCATACTTTTTCATTGTATCATCCATGCTAGTTCATTTCCTTTTTATGCTTTCTTCTTGTGTGCTTTATAAACCTTAAGAAAAACAAAAAAAATAGTTGTAGCTTTTAATTAGTTTACTTCCCATGCTTGTAGTAGTAATTAAAAATAAAACCCAAAAATATTTCCTGTTCTCCTTTTGCTTGTTGGGAGCTTTCCCGTGTAAATAGTTTTATTTCTTTTCTTTTCTTTGGGGATCGATAGGAGAAGACCATGATTAAATTGTTGAAGTGGCTCTTATATGCATTATTGTTGATCTGACAAAAGAGCCCATATTGCCTTGTATTCTCCTGTTTATTGAATGCTTGCAGATTCCAGCTTAGTCCAATGCACGTGCACTATTATTATTATCCACATCATTCGGTCATGCAAGTGAAAGGCAATTATGACGATATATGATGGACTGACTGAGATGAGAAAAGCTAGTATGAACTCGACCTCTCTTGCTTTTGTAAATATGATTAGTTCATCGTTCCTGATTCAGCCTATTATGAATAAACATGTTTGCCATGACAACTAGAGATCATAGTTTCTTATGCCATGCTTAATTAGCTAGGAGTTTATAATGGTTTACCTTGTGTGCCAACATGCTATTAAAATGGTTGTGATGTGGTATGATAGGGTGGTATCCTCTTTTGAACGATTCGAGTGGCTTGACTTGGCACATGTTCACGCATGTAGTTGAAACGAAATCAACATAGCCTTCACGATATTTATGTTCATGGTGCATTATATCCTACTCATGCTTGCATTCGGTGTTGATTAATTTTAATGCATGTTCATGACTGTTCTCGCTCTCTAGATGGTCGCTTCCTAGACTTTTTCTAGCCTTCACCTATATTAAGCGGGAATACTGCTTGTGCATCCAATCCCATAAACCCCAAAGTTATTCCATATGAGTCCACCATACCTACCTATATACGGTATCTACCTACCGTTCCAAGTAAATTTGTATGTGCCAAACTCTAAACCTTCAAATAAATATCTTTGTATGCTAGAATAGCTCATGTATCAACTAGGGATGTCTGTATCTTCAATGTTAGGCGGGTTATTCTCAAGAGGAGTGGACTCCGCTCCTCACTCATGAGAAAGTGGCTGGTCACCGGGATGCCCAGTCCCATGCTTTATGCAAACTAAATCAAAATAATTGCAAACAAAACTCCCCTGGGACTCTTGTTAGTTGGAGGCACTCGTTGTTTCGAGCAAGCCATGGATTGATGCTTGTTGGTGGAGGGGGACTATAAACTTTACCATTCTGTTTGGGAACCGCCTATAATGTGTGTAGCATGGAAGATATTGCCATCTCTTGGTTGTTATGTTGACAATGAAAGTATACCGCTCAAAATATTATTGACCTCTATTTCAAAACCGAGCTCTGGCACCTCTACAAATCCATGCTTCCCTCTGCGAAGGGCCTATCTATTTACTTTTATGTTGAGTCATCATCCTCTCATTAAACAGCACCAGTTGGAGAGCACCGCTGTCATTTGCATTCATTACTATTAGTTTACATTGAGTATGACTTGACTGGATCTCTTTTACCATGAATTACAATGTCTAGTCAGTCCTTGAGCTTTAAAGGTGCTCTCCATTTATGTTTGCGGTCTTAGAAAGTGCTAGCGAGATACCATCTTGTTATATCATATTATGATTGTTTTGAGAAAGTGTTGTCATCCGAGATTTATTATTATTGCTCACTAGTTGATTATGCCATTGATATGAGTAAACATGAGACCTATGTGTTATTGTGAATATGGTTAGTTCATAATCTTTGCTGAAAACTTGAATGCTGGCTTTACATATTTACAACAACAAGAGCAAACATAGTTTGTAAAAGTTTTTCTTTATCACTTTCAGTTTATCAACTGAATTGCTTGAGGAGAAGCAAAGGCTTAAGCTTGGGGGAGTTGATACGTCTCCGCCGTATCTACTTTTCCAAACACTTTTGCCCTTGTTTTGGACTCTAACTTGCATGATTTGAATGGAACTAACCCGGATTGACGCTGTTTTCAGCAGAATTACCATGGTGTTATTTATGTGCAGAAACAGAAGTTCTCGGAATGACCTGAAACTTCACGGAACGACTTTTTGGAAATAATAAAAAATCCTTGCAAAAGATGAAGACCAAGGCCCCACACCCTAGCCATGAGGGAGGGGGCGCTCCTGCCCCCCAGGGCGCGTCCCCTACCTCGTGGGCCCCCTGGAGCTCCTCCGACCTCAACCCCAACTCTATATATTTGCTTTCGGGGAGAAAAAATCAGAGAGAAGGATTCATCGCGTTTTACGATACGGAGCCGCCGCCAAGCCCTAAAACCTCTCGGGAGGGCTGATCTGGAGTCCGTTCGGGGCTCCGGAGAGGGGAATCCATTGCCATCGTCATCATAAACCATCCTCCATCACCAATTTCATGATGCTCACCATTGTGCGTGAGTAATTCCATCGTAGGCTTGCTGGACGGTGATGGGTTGGATGAGATTTATCATGTAATCGAGTTAGTTTTGTTAGGGTTTGATCCCTAGTATCCACTATGTTCTGAGATTGATGTTGCTATGACTTTGCTATGCTTAA
Organism: Triticum urartu; assembly: GCF_003073215.2. Taxonomy (NCBI): domain Eukaryota; kingdom Viridiplantae; phylum Streptophyta; class Magnoliopsida; order Poales; family Poaceae; genus Triticum; species Triticum urartu. The sequence goes on from NC_053023.1 coordinate 343,136,676, forward strand.
TGCTTGTCACTAGGGCCCGAGTGCCATGATTTCAGATCTGAACCTATTATGTTTTCATGAATATATGTGAGTTCTTGATCCTATCTTGCAAGTCTATATTCACCTACTATGTGTTATGATCAGGCAACCCCGAAGTGACAATAATCAGGACCACTCCCGTCACACCCTGATTTTCATGCCACAACACTTAAGCTAATAAATCATGATAAAGTGTGGCTTGACAAAAACTTTTGCATCAATTGGCTTTTATTTGGAGTTGGTTTTCTCTCTGTGTTTTTCAAGTGATCTTTAAAGTCAACACAACTCCACCTTCTGTACTTCATCTCCTTGCCCCAAACTTCTGCCCAATGATCATGCCATGTGTATAGTGCAATATAGTATTTTATTACAAAAATAATTTGGCCAAATAGTATTTTCAAAAATTAGTTTTCCAAAAACCCCTGAATTGAGGTTTGCACTACAAGTACTTGATTTGGGGTATGAAAAATATTTCAAAGAGAATATTTGAAACCTATTACACATAGGATTCCCATAAACCACAAAAAAATAATTTTAAAAGTTATTTTCCTATTTTATTTAAAAGCTTTTTCTTAACGCCAGAAATGGTCTTTAATAGGGAAAAATTATTTTATTGTTTCAAAAATATTTGAGAAAAATCAGGGAAACTCAGTGGACATATATTTTCCATATATATGAGTTTCAATACATGGTCAGGATCAAAATATTGGACAAAACCTCCCAAAACCATTTCTGCCCATTTCAAGGATTTGAAATATTTCTACAAGAAATATTTTCCAATAAATCCAGGAAAACTCTAGCAAGTCACAGATGCATAATATGATGATATTGCACAGTTTCAGCCCAAACCAAACTATTTTGGTTCACCAAAATGCCCCAAAACCCTCTCTGACCAAAATCAAATTTGAACAAGTTTGGACTACCAACTTTCTCTCCCTGACCCCAACTTTTGTGAGCATGTTCACATGACCAAATGAGGCCACTACACCAAGTGGTTCATCAAGGGGAAGTGATTTGCTCAACTAGATCTACACAAGTTCATTTCTGCTAATTTCTAGGGTTTACAAAAGTTGCATTGGCAACTTTGCCCAAGTAAGCTCCAAATTGGTGGAAGGCCTTAATTATATGTTTCATTTCATCCTGTGGAATCTCATGGCATTTGGAAATCATCTACTTGCCCAAACCATTATCAAACACCTTCTGCCACTTTTCAAAAATCACCATTTTGACCACTAACACTATTCTCCTTGAGATCAAGTTTTTACCACAACTCCTCCTAGTCCTCTCCTACCTCCAGTAACTCTTGCCTGGCCTCAGCTCAATGATTGAAGAGTGAAACATCCCCATTTACCCTTCTGGACAGCAGCATTCTTCTCCTTTCTCACCTCCCTCCTCACCCTAGTGGCCACCCAGGGCATCCAATGCCCCTCCCCCATTCTTTACTCCCCCTAGAGCCACCAGACACCTTTGGCCGTGCCCACATTGCATAGAAAATGGCCATGCCGGCCATTTGGGTGCTCTGGAGCGCGCTACAGTGCACTCCCGCACTGTAGCCGCCCCCAGCCAAGCACCTCCGGCCACCTCGGGCCTCCCTAGCGCGCCCGACGAGACGCCTCGACGTCCGCAACACGGCAGCTAGTCGGCCCCCTCCTCCTTCTCCCTCCTCTCGCCCCAGCTCGCACGCGCGACGACCGCCCGAGCACACCAGTGAGCGTGCTCACACGTGCGGCGCCTCTGGCCTCCTGCTCCCTCTCTCTTCTTTCCCTCACTCTGGACCGAACCCACGAGCACCCCAGACACGCCCACACGCGCCCCCGTGACCCACAGCAATGGCAACAACCTCGCCGACGCACGGGTCTACGGTGAGCCATGGCTCGCCTACTTAAAGGCCTCCCCGAGCCTCTCCCTCACCACCAGTCGCTCCTACCTACTCCAAATTGGCCCCCTGTGCCCTCCACTCTCCTCCAGGAGCACCCGAGCTCGAGCTCGAGCTCCGCCGCCTCGGGTCGCCATCGATCTCGGGGTACAGGCTCTCTCCACCTCTTCTACCTCTTGATCTGGAACCTCTATACCTCCCTGACCATTTCCCCTTTGTTCCCCCTCTCTATTACAACCAGAATCGACTGGGGCAAGCACCTCCCGAAGCTCTGCCACTGGCTTCCTCTTCGCCGGCGAACCCCTGCACCCCGGCGACCAACTCCATCTCCACCCGAACGGCGACTCCGTCCTGAGCACGTCAGTGCCCTCAGATCGCCTCGCCGTCGACCACAACGGCACCAGTGAGCTCGCCGCCCTCTCTGACCCGAGGTTGACGACAATGGCCGTGGGGCCCGTCCGTTAGCCTCACGTCCTGACGTGTGGGTCCCACACGTCAGGTTTAAAACACACGCGCGTGCAACGGTTCGCTCCGTCGGCTGGAGGCGTATTTCTCAAATACGCCTTCGACGTGGCAGCCTTGCGCGGGCTGGATCCCACCTGGGCCTGCTGCACTGTGGCCGAATAGGCCCAGTTGCACAGCGTCCTTTTTCCTTTTCTTTTTCTGTAACTTTTCCAAAAAATCCACATGATTAAATAATAATCCAAATGCAATAATTCCAACTCCTAAATTCTTGTAATAATCCACCTATTTATTGGTGCAGTTTTCACTCTTATCAAACCAACTTTTCTTCACTGTTCAAATTTAAATTTGAATTTGAGCATTTATGCCTGTCATTTAAAATTCCTAGCACTGTTTCCATGACTCCAAATCCAAAAATAGGAATTTTCCCCTTCTTAGTTTTCACCCTAGTATTTAACAAAAATGAGTTGACATTTTTCTGAGCACTTTGTTTTTTCTGTTTTATTATTGCCTTATTTTTTTATCGCTATTATTTTGCGACGATAGACTGCGTAGCCGACGAAGGAGTTGGACCAGAAAACCTTGAAGACCCAAGAAGACTTTGCTAAACTAGGCAAGCATCCCTTTGACCATGTCTATGAAACCCTTTTTATGCATGTCATATAGCACTTTTATTGCTTGCATCGGAGACATGATACTGTGGTAACCACATGGGGTGGTTTGCCACCATTACTTCCTTCTTGATACTTGCATTGTGCATGACCCTACCTTCTTATGAGGGTTATGCCGGTGGGAGTAGATAGGATGCTAAAGTAGTTGCTGCGCAAAAAGGGACGGGAATATGCATGGTGATGGAGACAAAGTATTTTCAAAAGACTTTTCGAAAACCCCGTCTGGTGCCACTTATGCCCGAGGGAGATAATGAGATGGGTAACCACTTGATGACGAAGTAGTGTACCGAGGCAAGTGTGTGTGTAGTTTTCGAAAACGGATTAGATTTAAGATTTGTCGACTGTCCCAACCTTACATGCGCAACAACTCTACCCTTGTATGGGAAAGGGCATTATTGATTACCTAGGCCGATACTAGCTTGGAGCCCGCATTACTAGTGACGGGGGAGAGTTGGTGCTCTCTCTCGGGATGGGGTCGTGACAGGTAGGGCGGCCATGACTGTTTTCATAGGGCACCGGATACACCGTTGTGTCCCCTCTCGGATGTTACGATCTCGAGTGAGTCTCGTATGATGTACATCGTGAGGATATGGAAAAACGAGTGGACTCCTTGTTAGTGTCGTCTAGGGAAATATAGTGATCGGGTGCTTACCCCGGGTACTTGAGGTACCGCGGGTCGTGGATGACACGGAAGTTCCCCGGATCTTGTGGGTAAAGTGTGCAACCTCTGCAGAGTGTAAAACTATTCGAATAGTCGTGTCCACGGTCAAGGACAGTTGGGCGGTGCTGCTTAAACTACGTCCATAATTTTACAAACCGCGCGTGTGTGTGGGTGTGTGTGTTGATGGAGCTAAATGGGTTAAGTCAGATGACTTGACACGATGATCAAGTTGGATTGGTGTCCAACTCTGTTTATGTTGATATCTATAACTTGTTCATACGGATGTCTATACTCTCATGATGCATACTTTACATGTTGATAGATCATGTCATTGCACTCAAAACTAGCTTTCTGCAAAATACCTACTTAGTACTATATCATTGCATCATTGTGCCTTGTTCCAATCGTGGGTTGCTCGCGAGTACATTCAAAGTACTCATTGGCTTGCCATTGGTTATTTAATTGGCCTAACATGGAAGAACAGGAGTTCGAAGAAGAGTTCTTTGGAGACGAACATGCGAACTAGGACGTTTCCCAGTCAGAATGCCTGTAGGGTTAAGGCACACGGCATGGGTTCTACTTACCGACGAAGAATTTCCGCTGCTTAAGTTTATTTGGTGTTCAGCCCTTGTGGCTTTATCTATGTAAGACTTGACCATAATGGTCATAATATGTGTAAGACAGTATGTATGGATGTAAGACTCTTGTTATTCAGCTTCTGTGTGTTCAGTGACCATTGATCTCTAGGATCACTGTACACGTGCATTTGGTGATCTCGACTTATGAGTCGGGGTCCCCACAGAGCTGGTATCAGAGCCATCCTGACTGTAGGAAGCCTTAGTTAGCATGGGCGTTAGATAGGACAAAACCCGTTTTGCAAAACCCTCTATACTCCTCTTTTTTTTGAGATTTCCCAAACCTAAGGGATATTTTTCCATAATGACCTCTCCTATTCAACTTTTGTAGACGGCCGTCGCCCCCTTGAGACTCTTTATGACAGGGTTCCCATCACTCCTAAAAGACTGCCTCCAACAATGCCACTATCCCTTGCTGCCCATATACAACCTGCATGAACTGGAAAATGATGTGCTCAAAAAGGAGTTCTACGCCAAGGTTTTTGTGCCTGCCAAGACCTCACCCCAGGGGTGGTTCTTCATTGGACCACCCATGCCAACAAGAGACCTGGCCATTCAGCAGGTGGCATATGAAGAGCTCCTCCGTCTTCGAGACTTCCTTCCAGAAATGAAAGAAGAAAACGCCACCCGCTACCTACCTGGCAAGAGTGGCTTTGGGGCTCCGACACAAGTAAGGATTTCGCAGAAGATGAGGATCCAACCCTCAAGTACCAGATCCGCTTCATCAACACAGGAGACTACCTTCTACGTCACCTTACCGAAGCATTCCTTAAGGCTCGCCAAGACTTCCCTTCACTTCTGCACCTCCACTGCCTCGAGAAGAAGAAGGTGGCCGAGCGAGGACAACAAATCACTGCCTTACAAGCCCACCTTGCCAATCAGGAGCAACAAATCGAGGAACTTCGAAAAACACGCAACCAAACCCCACGCAGGAGGCATAGGAATGAATTTCCATATCCACCTCGTAGAAGATCGTCATCAGGCCATCGACGACATAACCCAAGACTGGATAACAACCTTTTTGCTTCCGTCACTTGTCACGGGTGTGGTGAACTTGGGCATATTAAAAGGATGTGTCCCAACAAGCAGCCGACTGTCGCATACCCTTGGGCACCACAAGGGGAACCTAGAAACTGAAGACTGAGAGCCCTTCTCTCCGAGCAAGCACGACTATCGAGTCCAAGGACCCCTAGGGTAGGATGAGTCGTGTACCCCCATATGCGTAGTCGAGACCGTGAGATGGTTCGAATGGAACCACGTTTTGTGTTGCTTGTTTTTACTTGTTTGTGTTTTGATATAAGTTGCACATTTGCCCTAGGCAGCTTGTACGCGACTATATCACCTATCGTGTCTTAATGGAATTGTGTGTGGCCTTTACGGCACTTGTTTGTTTACACTTACACCATAAAACCCCCTTTTAGGCATCCCCCTCCTCTATGCTACTTTTCGCTCTCATCTCCGAAGACCAGTAAGACAAGATACACCAAGGGTTCTACTTTGGAACCAACTAGCACTCAGGACTTTTGCTACAACCTCCTTGACAAAGTATAGCCCCGTAGAGTTATGGTTGCCCCTCAAGATTAGAAACCCATTCCTAGACCCTTCGAGACTTCACAAGATACCCCAGCTCGAATCCTTAACCATGAGCTTAACCTATGGAATCACAAGAGAACAAGTTAAGCTACAGTAACCCTTGCTTATCACTGGGTTCATTATGGAACTAGTGGGCATAGTGAGCGAGCACACTATCATCAAAGGGTAGCACCAAAACTGACAATGCCATAGGAAAGACCAATTTGGGGATATATGAACAGAGGACAAATGACTTGGTGAGTTTATATCAGTGACCTTGAGGAATTATCTGAGACTCTTTGGTGGATTATAAGGCTTTCATGTTGATATATGAACTTGGTGGGCTCATGATTATAGAGTAGCATAGCTTTCATTACCCCTGAGTAAATTGGATTTATAGGACAATTATAATCGCAAGCTGAAACTCCTGGAAGTGCATGGATTTGACTTGATCAGATGATATTGATAGGAGACAGTTGATATTACGTAAATAACTTGAGGGAAACATGTAGGATTCCTCGTTGGACAAGAGGTTTGGATTTAAATAGGTGATCCTAGTTGAGTATAGATGTTGAGTAAGCCTGCAAGATTCGGAGTAAATTGGATTTAGACTGATGATCTTGATCGTGATACCATGTTTCTCGATGGACAATAAACTAGGAGATTGGAATTGATTTAAGGATCTATATAAGCTGGAGGTTGGAAGTTACTTGACCCCGATAATGGGAATTGGTGGACTGACTATAGTAAACATAACCCTTTTCAAGTATTTGAGATTATAGGACATTAGAAGATCATGTGGAACACCATAAACATTGGATTTGTAGAATTAAATGGATTATGTAGTGATTGATGGAAGTTAATGGGCTGTTGGAGTTGATTCATAGGAAGAAAACAAGATCTTGGAGCGGCTTACGACGTGTTTCCTTAGGATAGATGTGCTTTATCTTAGACCTTGGAAGAATAGGCTGAACACTTGGATTGTCACGTTCAAGCTTAGCAGCTTATATGTTCTACCCATGGATTTTTAGGGGTAGACATACATATGAGTTTGGGGATTGTAGACATATATGATTTTGTTAGACCTCCTCTCGAGAGTCATGAGGATATGGATCACATGAGTGATGATTGGAGTTGACCTATACGAAATGATGCTATCAGTGATATGATGTGATTTGTTTAAAGGACTAGATAGCACAATTGGCATCTCAGAAACCGTGCTTAAAGATAAGATGATAAATGTTCACTCGCACACTAGAATCCTTGAAACCCTTGAGCCCTACCAAGCTACAACATGGTCGGATCAGGACCTTAGGGCCTTGACACTATATTTAGAACACCTTGGCCCACACTCAACAAAGACCACCACTAATTCCCCAGCCTACTTTATGTACCCCGTGAACAAAGTCTTCATGGAGTGCTTGGACAAGATAGTTGTCATCATCATTTGGTGACCAACTTGTCCACCCGAAGACGGAAGAAGAGCCGTTCAGCTAGTCAAGGAACATTTGAGGACCGCCATGCCAAGGAGGAAGAACTACACCCACCACCATCGTCCAGAAGTGAACTTTCTCATCGAAGACTAGGTGTATCTGCGAGCCACTTCTCTCAAAGAGAACCAAGCATTTTCATGTCAAGAGAAACTCACACCAAGATTTATCGACCTTCTCCAAGATCACTGCAAGACGAAGAAAAGACAGCTACCAGCTAGAATTACCACCTGAGCCACCCACTGTGCACAACATTTTCCATGAGTCACAGCTTCGGAAGTGCTTCCAACATCCTAACCAACACGATCCCTACAAGGACGTCGATCACCGAGCCATCGACCCACAGCCCAATATGACTTATATGAAAGACCCCAATGGAAATATGGATCAAGCAGGATGTCATACACGAAGCCACGCCATCGATTACTTCAAGGTTCAATGGAGCACCACTTGGAAGCACAAGCGGTATGAGGACAAGAAGACTACCCCGGATCCAGTTTTCGTATTCCTTTCCATGCCTGGCTTGGGAATCTCGGGGATGAGATTCTTGTAAGGGGGTAGGTCTGTCACACCCTGATTTTCATGCCACAACACTTAAGCTAATAAATCATGATAAAGTGTGGTTTGACAAAAACTTTTGCATCAATTGGCTTTTATTTGGAGTTGGTTTTCTCTCTGTGTTTTTCAAGTGCTCTTTAAAGTCAACACAACTCCACCTTCTGTACTTCATCTCCTTGCCCCAAACTTCTGCCCAATGATCATGCCATGTGTATAGTGCAATATAGTATTTTATTACAAAAATAATTTGGCCAAATAGTATTTTCAAAAATTAGTTTTCCAAAAACCCCTGAATTGAGGTTTGCACTACAAGTACTTGATTTGGGGTATGAAAAATATTTCAAAGAGAATATTTGAAACCTATTAGATATAGGATTCCCATAAACCACAAAAAAATAATTTTAAAAGTTACTTTCCTATTTTATTTAAAAGCATTTTCTTAAGGCCAGAAATGGTCTTTCATAGGGAAAAATTATTTTATTGTTTCAAAAATATTTGAGAAAAATCAGGGAAACTCAGTGGACATATATTTTCCATATATATGAGTTTCAACACATGGTTAGGATCAAAATATTGGACAAAACCTCCCAAAACCATTTCTACCCATTTCAAGGATTTGAAATATTTCTACAAGAAATATTTTACAATAAATCCAGGAAAATTCTAGCAAGTCACATATGCATAATATGATGATATTGCACAGTTTCAGCCGAAACCAAACTATTTTGGTTCACCAAAATGCCCCAAAACCCTCTCTGACCAGAATCAAATTTGAACAAGTTTGTACTACCAACTTTCTCTCCTTGACCCCAACTTTTGTGAGCATGTTCACATGACCAAATGAGGCCACTACACCAAGTGGTTCATCAAGGGGAAGTGATTTGCTCAACTAGATCTACCCAAGTTCATTTCTGCTAATTTCTAGGGTTTACAAAAGTTGCATTGGCAACTTTGCCCAAATAAGCTCCAAATTGGTGGAAGGCCTTAATTGTATGTGTCATTTCACCCTATGGAGTCTCATGGCATTTGGAAATCATCTACTTGCCCAAACCATTATCAAACACCTTCTGCCACTTTTCAAAAATCACCATTTTGACCACTAACACTATTCTCCTTGAGCTCAACTTTTTACCACAGTTCCTCCTAGTCCTCTCCTACCTCCAGTAACACTTCCCTGGCCTCATCTCAATGATTGAAGTGTGAAACATCCCCATTTACCCTTCTGGACAGCAACATTCTTTTCCTTTCTCACCTCCCTCCTCACCCCAGTGGCCACCCAGGGCATCCAATGCCCCTCCCCCATTCTTTACTCCCCCCTAGAGCCACCAGACACCTTTGGCCGTGCCCACATTGCATAGAAAATGGCCATGCCGGCCATTTGGGTGCTCTGGAGCGCGCTACAGTGCACGCCCGCACTGTAGCCGCCCCCTGCCAAGCACCTCCGGCCACCTCGGGCCTCCCTAGCGCGCCCGACGAGACGCCTCGACGTCCGCAACACGACAGCTGGTCGGCCCCCTCCCCCTTCTCCCTCCTCTCGCCCCAGCTCGCACGCGCGACGACCGCCCGAGCGCACCAATGAGCGTGCTCACACGCGCGGTGCCTCTGGCCTCCTGCTCCCTCTCTCTTCTTTCCCTTGATCTGGATCGAACCCACGAGCACCCCAGACACACCCACACGTGCCCCCGTGACCCACAGCAACGGCAACAACCTCGCCGGTGCACGGGTCTATGGTGAGCCGTGGCTCGCCTACTTAAAGGCCTCCCCGAGCCTCTCCCTCACCACCACTCGCTCCTACCTACACCAAATCGGCCCCTTGTGCCCTCCACTCGAGCTCGAGATCCGCCGCCTCGGGTCGCCGTCGATCTCGGGGTACAGGCTCTCTCCGCCTCTTCTACCTCTTGATCTGGAACCTCCACACCTCCGTGACAATTTCCCCTCTGTTCCCCCTCTCTATTACAGCAGGAATCGACCGGGGCAAGCACCTCCCGAAGCTCTGCCGCCGGCTTCCTCGTCGCCGGTGAACCCCTGCACCTCGGTGACCAACTCCACCTCCACCCGAATGGCGACTCCGTCCTGAGCACGTCGGTGCCCTCAGATCGCCTCGCCGTCGACCACAGCTGCGCCGGTGAGCTCGCCGCCCTCTCTGACCCGAGGTTGATGACGACGACCGTGGGGCCCGTCCGTCAGCCTCACGTACTGACGTGTGGGTCCCACACGTCATGTTTAAAACACACGTGCGTGCATCGGTTCGCTGCGTCGGCTGGAGGCATATTTCTCAAATACGCCTTCAACGTGGTAGCCTTGCGCAGGCTGGATTCCCCCTGGGCCTGCTGCACTGTGGCCGAATAGGCCCAGTTGCACATTGTCCTTTTTCCTTTTCTTTTTCTATAACTTTTCCAAAAAAATCCACAGGATTAAATAATAATCCAAATGCAATAATTCCAACCCCTAAATTCTTGTAATAATCCCACCTATTTATTGGTGCAGTTTTCACTCTTATCAAACCAACTTTTCTTCACTGTTCAAATTTAAATTTGAATTTGAGCATTTATGCCTGTTATTTAAAATTCCTAGCACTGTTTCCATGACTCCAAATCCAAAAGTAGGAATTTCCGCTTCTTAGTTTTCACCATAGTATTTAACAAAAATGAGTTGACATTTTTCTAAGCACTTTGGTTTTTCTATTTTATTATTGCCTTATTTTTTTCTTGCTATTATTTTGCGATGATAGATTGCATAGCCGATAAAGGAGTTGGACCAGAAAACCTTGAAGACCCAAGAAGACTTTGCTAAGCCAGGCAAGCAGCCCATTGACCATGTCTATGAAACCCTTTTTATGCATGTCATATAGCACTTTTATTGCTTGCATCGGAGACATGATACTGTGGTAACCACATGGGTTGGTTTGCCACCATTACTTCCTCGTTGATACTTGCATTGTGCATGACCCTACCTTCTTATGAGGGTTATGCCGGTGGGAGTAGATAGGATGCTAAAGTAGTTGCTACGCAAAAAGGGACGGGAATATGCATGGTGATGGAGACAAAGTATTTTCAAAAGACTTTTCAAAAACCCCGTCGGGTGCCACTTATGCCCGAGGGAGATAATGAGATGGGTAACCACTTGATGACAAAGTGGTGTACCAAGGCAAGTGTGTGTGTTGTTTTCGAAAACGGATTAGATTTAAGATTTGTCGACTGTCCCAACCTTACATGCGCAAGCACTCTACCCTTATATGAGAAAGGGCATTATTGATTACCTAGGCCGATACTAGCTTGGAGCCCGCATTACTAGTGACGGGGGAGAGTTGGTGCTCTCTCTCGGGATGGGGTCGTGCCAGGTAGGGCGGCCATGACTGTTTTCACAGGGCATCGGATACACCGTTGTGTCCCCTCTCGGATGTTACGATCTCGAGTGAGTCTCGTATGATGTACATCGTGAGGATATGGAACAACGAGTGGACTCCTTGTTAGTGTCGTCTAGGGAAAGATAGTGATCGGGTGCTTACCCCGGGTACTTGAGGTATCGCGGGTCGTGGATGACACAGAAGTTCCCCGGATCTTGTGGGTAAAGTGTGCAACCTCTGCAGAGTGTAAAACTATTCGAATAGCCTTGTCCACGGTCAAGGACAGTTGGGCGGTGCTGCTTAAACTACGTCCAGAATTTTACAAACCGCATGTGTGTGTGGGTATGTGTGTTGATGGAGCTAAATGGGTCAAGTCAGATGACTTGACACGATGATCAAGTTGGATTGGTGTCCAACTCTGTTTATGTTGATATCTGTAACTTGTTCATACGGATGAATGTACTCTCATGATGCATACTTTACATGTTGATAGATCATGTCATTGCACTCAAAACTAGCTTTCTGCAAAATACCTACTTAGTGCTATATCATTGCATCATTGTGCCCTGCTCCAATCGTGGGTTGCTTGCGAGTACATTCAAAGTACTCATTGGCTTGCCACTGGTTATTTAATTGTCCAGGCATGGAAGAACAGGAGTTCAAAGAAGAGTTCTTTGGAGACAAACATGCGAACTAGGGCCTTTCCCAGTCAGAATGCCTGTAGGGTTAAGGCAGACGGCATGGATTCTACTTACCGACGAAGAATTTCCCCTGCTTAAGTTTATTTGGTGTTCAGCCCTTGTGGCTTTATCTATGTAAGACTTGACCATAATGGTCATAATTTGTGTAAGACGGTATGTATGGATGTAAGACTCTTGTTATTCAGCTTCTGTGTGTTCAGTGAGCATTGATCTCTGGGATCACTGTACACATGCATTCAGTGATCTCGACTTATGAGTCGGGGTCCCCACAACTCCCGGTGATGACCGAAGTTTGAGGAGTTCATGTATTCACTATGTGTTAATGCTTTGGTCCGGTACTCTATTAAAAGGAGGCCTGAACATCCCTTAGTTTCCGCTAGGACCCCGCTGCAACGGGAGGGTAGGACAAAAGATGTCATGCAAGTTCTTTTCCATAAGCACGTATGACTATATTCGGAATACATGCCTACATTACATTGATGAATTGGAGCTAGTTCTGTGTCACCCTAGGTTATGACTGTTACATGATGAACCACATCCGGCATAATTCTCTATCACCGATCCATTGCCTACGAGCTTTCCATATATTGTTCTTCGCTTATTTACTTTTCCGTTGCTATTGCTATCATCACTACAAAATACCAAAAACATTACTTTTGCTATCATTACCTTTTTGCGACCTCTACCACTACTATCATATTACTTTGCTACTAAACAAGTTGCTGTAGATATTAAGTTTCCAGGTGTGGTTGAATTGACAACTCAGCTGCTAATACTTGAGAATACTCTTTGGCTCCCCTTGCGTCGAATCAATAAATTTGGGTCGAATCAATGGCCTCCTCTGTTAAGGAGGATGACATCGCCGAGCTTCGGGCGGCTGGGTACCTGGCGAAGGAAATCGCCCACCGTCTTCTAGCCCGGGGACAAATCATCCCCACACCGAAGCCCAACGAGAGGGTAGTGTTCATCCCTCATTTCCTGCATGGTCTAGGGTTTCCACTCCACCCCTTCATCCGCGGGATAATGTTCTATTACGGGATAGACTTCCACGAACTAACCCCAAACTCCTTCCTCAATATCTCGGTGTTCATCGTCGTGTGTGAGGCCTTCCTCTGCATCCACCCCCACTTCGGGCTGTGGCTCAAAACCTTCAACGTGAAGCCCAAGTTGGTGGACGGACAGAACGCAAAGTGCGGGGGTGCCATGGTGAGCAAGCTCACCAATGTCTCTTGTCCAAAAGGCACATTCATGGAATCTATCAAGGAATGTTAGAAGCTAAGGTTCTACATCATCGAACCCCGTGATGCCACCTGGGCCGCGGCTGCCGAATTCAACTCCGGCACCCCTGTGCGGCTCACCTCCTGGGTCGAGAAGAGCCCAAACTGGTGTTCGTCGGACGAGCTGATTGCGCTACAAACGCGTATCCAAAGTATGATCGATAGGGACATCAAGCTTGTCGACATAATCCAAGTGATGTTGGTGTGCCGAATCCTTCCCTGCTAAAGCTGAAGCCTTCCACTATGGGATTTCAACCCAAAGAAACACCATACCCTGGTGAGGCTTTTCGAAATGACTCATGAAGATGCCTGGAAGTTGCTTTTCAAGAGCAACGAGATACCGCCAGTCACTGACTCAGACCGGGGTCACGACATAAATCACCTCCCCAACGAGGTATGTTGTTTTCAACACATCCCTTACTTGCTTGTTTCAAGGATGATATCTAAGCTTTCATTACCATTGCTTTTCAGTAGTGGTTGAAGAAGGCGAAGCAGATCCGGTGTCCGGCTCCCTTGCCCGAGGAGCCAGTCACCCCGCGCTTAGCAAAGATGCTGGAGCCGGTGCCTTATAAGGCACCAGAGAAGAAGGCCACAGGAAAGGCCAAGGGGGTCCGGAGCGGCCCCCGCCACAAGGGTACCTCGGACGCGACGTATGAAGACAAGGCCCATTCCCCCGCCGCCGAAGACGACGCGGATGAGGAGGAGGAGGAGAGCGACTCTCCCCCTGATGGGGGCAGGAAGAAGAGGCGGCCTCCGCAACTCTGGAGGTGGAGGTTCCCAAAAGGGGGAAGGGATCCCTCGCGGATAAATCCGCATGGGACGTCGATGACAGTCCGGAGAGACGCCCCCGCACAAAGCCTCAGGCTGCATCGTAAGTACTAATACCTTATCCGCCCATGAAGTTTCCCCTCCTCGTTGTATTGAGACGATTGGTTATGTTATTGTAGTCCGGCCCACAACAACCCTCCGCGATCCTCGTCAGGAGGCTCGCTAGATTCCAAGGTGATGGCCAACGACTCCCCGCCAGCCGCACACTCCCCCGAGACCAGGGATGATGCGGAGGTGCTGTCCCGAAGGACTGTTCCCGACGGGAGAGAGGCTCAGGAGGCGCCCGAAGGCGAAACCCCCGTCGCCGGACACCAAGGGGAATCAATCCCGGGGAGACTGGCGGGGAGGGCCATATACAATTCGGCCCTCAACCGGACTCAATTCCAGAGACCGAGGAGGCTCCGGAATCCAGCACGCACCCTCCTTCGAAAGAAGGGGGGATTCATGTTCCGTCCGTGGCCCCTGTCCAACCAGGGGCACCGTATAATCTGCTGGAAGCGCTACGAGGCGCTTCCATTATGGATGAGCACTGTGTCCTTATGGGCATGGTGATTAAACGGGTTCAATCTGCCAAGAGTGGACTAACCGAGGCCTGCGGCAACCTGCTGACAGGTTTTGAGGTAAGTGACGCCAAAAGGAGAGAATCCCACTGTAGACAGTAGCCCCTGAGACACTGTTCGGTGTTGGGAAAGAAGAAACCAGACAGAGGATCAATCTCCTATGACAGGAAACTAACTAATTTTTTCTTAAATACAGGCGTCGTTGCTGGCCGTGACTGCTACCTCTTGAGCACTTGCGTTGGTTTTCCCTTGACGAGGAAAGGGTGATGCAACAGAGTAGCGTAAGTATTTCCCTCAGTTTTTGAGAACCAAGGTACCAATCCAGTAGGAGGCCATGCATGAGTCCCTGGCACCTACACAAACAAACAAATCCTAGCAACCAACGTGATAAGGGGTTGTCAATCCCTACACGGTCACTTACGAGAGTGAGATCTAATACATATGATAAGATAATATTTTTGGTATTTTTATGATAAAGAGAAATAAAAGTTGCAAAGTAAAATAAAAGGCAAAGGAAATAACTAAGTATTGGAATATTAATATGATGGAAGATAGACCCGGGGGCCATAGGTTTCACTAGTGGCTTCTCTCGAGAGCATAAGTATTCATGGTGGGTAAACAAATTACTGTTGAGAAATTGACAGAATTGAGCATAGTTATGAGAATAATTAGATATGATCATGTATATAGGCATCACGTCCGAGACAAGTAGACTGACTCTTGCCTGCATCTACTACTATTACTCCACACATCGACCGCTATCCAACATGCATCTAGAGTATTAAGTTCAAGAGAACAGAGTAACGCTTTAAGCAAGATGACATGATGTAGAGGGATAAACTCATGCATTATGATGTAAACCCCATCTTGTTATCCTCGATGGCAACAATACAATACGTGCCTTGCTGCCCCTAGTATCACTGGGAAAGGACACCGCAAGATTGAACCCAAAGCTAAGCACTTCTCCCATTGCAAGAAAGATCAATCTAGTAGGCCAAACCAAACTAATAATTCGAAGAGACTTGCAAAGATAACCAATCATACATAAAAGAATTCAGAGAAGATTCAAATATTATTCATAGATAAACTTAATCATATACCCACAATTCATCGGTCTCAACAAACACACCGCAAAAGAAGATTACATCGAATAGATCTCCACAAGAGAGGGGGAGAACTTTGTATTGAGATCCAAAAAGAGAGAATAACCCATCTAGCTAATAACTATGGACCCGTAGGTCTGAGGTAAACTACTCACACTTCATCGAAAGGGCTATGGTGTTGATGTAGAATCCCTCCATGATCGATGCCCCCTCCGGAGGAGCTCCGGAACAGGCCCCAAGATGGCATCTCGTGGATATAGAAAGTTACGACGGTGGAATTAGGGTTTTGGCTCCGTATCTGTTAGTTTGGGGGTACGTAGGTATATATAGGAGGAAGTAGTATGTCGGTGGAGCAACAGGGGGCCCACAAGGGTGGAGGGCGCGCTTGGGGGGGGGGTAAGGTGCGCCCCCTACCTCATGGCCTCCGGGTTGATGTCTTGACGTAGGGTCCAAGTCCTCTAGATCATGTTCGTTCTGAAAATCACGTTCCCGAAGGTTTCATTCCGTTTGGACTCTGTTTGATATTCTTTTTCTGCGAAACCCTAAAATAGGCAAAAAAAACTGCAATTCTGGGATGGGCCTCCGGTTAATAGGTTAGTCCCAAAAATAATATAAAAGTGTATAATAAAGCCCAATAATGTCCAAAACAGAATATAATATAGCATGGAACAATAAAAAATTATAGATATGTTGGAGGCGTATCAAGCATCCCCAAGCTTAATTCCTGCTCGTCCTCGAGTTGGTAAATGATAAAAACAGAATTTTTGATGTGGAATGCTACTTGACATAATTTCAATGTAACTCTCTTAATTGTGGTATGAATATTCAGATCCGAAAGATTCAATACAAAAGTTTAATATTGACATAGAAATAATAATACTTCAAGCATACTAACTAAGCAATTATGTTTTTTCAAAATAACATGGCCAAAGAAAGTTATCCCTACAAAATCATATAGTCTGGCTATGCTCCATCTTCAACACACAAAGTATTCAAATCATGCACAACCCTGATGACAAGCCAAACAATTGGTTCATACTTTTAATGTTCTCAAACTTTTTCAATCTTCACGCAATAAATGAGCGTGAGCCATGGACATAACACTATAGGTGGAATAGAATGGTGTTTGTGGAGAAGACAAAAAGGGAGAAGATAGTCTCACATCAACTAGGCGTATCAACGGCTATGGAGATGCCCATCAATAGATATCAATGTGAGTGAGTAGGGATTTCCATGCAACGGACGCACTAGAGCTATAAGTATATGAAAGCTCAACAAAAAGAAACTAAGTGGGTGTGCATCCAACTTGCTTGCTCATGAAGACCTAGGGCATTTTGAGGAAGCCCATCGTTGGAATATACAAGCCAAGTTCTATAATGAAAAATTCCCACTAGTATATGAAAGTGATAACATAGGAGAATCTCTATTATGAAGATCATGGTGCTACTTTGAAGCACAAGTGTGGTAAGAGGATAGTAGCATTGTCCCTTCTCTCTTTTTCTCTCATTTTTTTATTTGGGCCTTTTTAATGGCCTCTTTTTTATTTGGGCTTCTTTGGCCTCTTTTTTTTGGTCCGGAGTCTCATCCCGACTTGTGGGGGAATCATAGTCTCCATCATCCTTTCCTTACTTCGGACAATGCTCTAAAAATGATGATCATCACACTTTTATTTACTTACAACTCAACAATTACATCTCAATACTTAGAACAAAATATGACTCTATATGAATGCCTCCGGCGGTGTACCGAGATATGCAATGAATCAAGAGTGACATGTATGAAAGAATTATGAACGGTGGCTTTGCCACAAGTACAATTTCAACTACATGATCATGCAAAGCAATATGACAATGATGGAGCGTGTCATAGTAAACGGAATGGTGGAAAGTTGCATGGCAATATATCTCGGAATGGCTATGGAAATGCCATGATAGCAAGGTATGGTGGCTGTTTGGAGGATGTTATATGGTGGGTATATGATACCGGCGAAAGGTGCGCGGTATTAGAGAGGCTAGCAATGGTGGAAGGGTGAGAGTGCGTATAATCCATGGACTCAACATTAGTCATAAAGAACTCACATACTTATTTCAAAAATCTATTAGTTATCGAAGAAAAGTACTACGCGCATGCTCCTAGGGGGATAGATTGGTAGGAAAAGACCATCGCTCGTCCCCGACCGCCACTCATAAGGAGGACAATCAATAAATACATCATGCTCCGACTTCTTAACATAACGGTTCACCATACGTGCATGCTATGGGAATAACAAACTTCAACACAAGCATTTCTCAAATTCACAACTACTCAACTAGCACGACTCTAATATCACCATCTCCATATCTCAAAACAATAATCAAGTTTCAAACTTCGCATAGTATTCAACACACTCATAAGAAAATTTTATTGTTAATCTTGAATGCCTAAAATAATTAAAGCAAATTACCATGCTGTTTTGTAGGACTCCCAAAATAATCTAAGTGAAGCATGAGAGAACAATGGTTTCTATAAAACAAATCTACCACCATGCTCTAAAAGATATAAGTGAAGTACTAGAGCAAAACTATATAACTCAAAAGATATAAGTGAAGCACATAGAGTATTATAATAATTTCTGAATCATGTGTGTCTCTCTCAAAAAGGTGTGTGCAGAAAGGATGATTGTGGTAAACTAACAAATAAAGACTCAAATAATACAAGACGCTCCAAGCAAAACACATATCATGTGGTAAATAAAAATATAGCTCCAAGTAAAGTTACCGATAGAAGTAGACGAAAGAGGGGATGCCTTCCGGGGCATCCCCAAGCTTTGGCTTTTAGGTGTCCTTAGACTATTTTGGGGGTTCCATGGGCATCCCCAAGCTTAGGCTCTTGCCACTCCTTGTTCCATAATCCATCAAATCTTTACCCAAAACTTGAAAACTTCACAACACAAAACTTAAAGTAGAAAATCTTGTGAGCTTCGTTACCGAAAGAAAAAAAAACACCAATTCAAGGTGCTGTAATGAACTCATTATTTATTTATATTGGTGTTAAACCTGCTGTATTCCAACTTCTCTATGGTTTATAAACTATTTTACTAGCCATAGATTCATCAAAATAAGCAAACAACACATGAAAAACAGAACAGTCTGTAGTAATCTGTAGCTAACGCAAGATATGGAACCCCAAAAATTATAAAATTAATTGCTGGACATTAGGAATTTATCTATTAATCATCTGCAAAAATAATTAACTAAATATCACTTTCCAAATAAAAATGGCAGCATTTCTCGTGAGCTCTAAAGTTTCTATTTTTTACAGAAAGATTAAAAAGACTTTCCCCAAGTCTTCCCAACGGTTCTACTTGGCACAAACACTAATTAAACACAAAAAACAAAACCAAGATAGACGCTAGATAAATTATTTATTACTAAATAGGATCAAAAATCAAGGATTAAAAATAAAATTGGGTTGCCTCCCAACAAGCGCTATCGTTAACGCCCCTAGCTAGGCATAAAAGCAAGGATAGATCTAGGTATTGCCATCTTTGGTAGGCAATCCATAAGTTGCTCTCATGATAGATTCATAAGGTAATTTAATTTTATTTCTAGGGAAGTGTTCCATCCCTTTCCTTAACATAAATTGGAATCTAATATTCCCTTCCTTCATATAAATAATTGCACCAATCATTCGAAGGAAAGGTCTACCAAGAATAATAGGACATGAAGGATTGCAATCGATATCAAGAACAATAAAATATACGGGCACGTAGTTCCTATTTGCAACAATAAGAACATCATTAATTCTTCCCATAGGTTTCTTAATGGTGGAATCCCCAAGATGCAAGTTTAAAGAGCGATCATCAAAATCACGGAAACCTAACAAATCACACAAAGTCTTTGGAATCGTGGAAACACTAGCACCCAAATCACACAAAGCATAGCATTCATGTTCTTTAATTTTAATTTTAATAGTAGGTTCCCACTCATCATAAAGTTTTTTAGGGATAAAAACTTCCAACTCAAGTTTTTCTTCATAAGATTGCATCAAAGCATCAACGATATATTTAGTAAAAGCTTTATTTTTGACTATAAGCATGAGGAGAATTTAGCATGGATTGCAATAAGGAAATACAATCTATTAAAGAGTAATTATCATAATTAAATTCCTTTAAATCCAAAATAGTGGGTTCATTAATATTTAAAGTTTTGACTTCTTCAATCTCACTTTTAACAATTTTAGCATCAAGATCTAAAGACTCCGAATTTTTGGAACGTCGTCTAGGTAAAGGTGGATCATATTCAGTCCCATCATTGTCAAGATTCATATTGAAAAACAAATATTTAATAGGGGACACATCAATAACTTTTAGATCTTCATCTTTATCTTCCAGAAAATTTTCCGTCTTAGCAGCCATCTTATTAACTAAGGTGGCTTGCTTATTTGAAACATCAGCTATTAACTTCTCAAGATAAGCAATCTGAGATTTCAATCCATCAAATTCTTTAGACATATCATCGAGCTCTTTATTCATATAACCCATAAAACTTTTTTGTTCTTTAAGCACATTTCTAAAGAAGCTATTATGCTCAAATTGTAAAACCATAAAACTCATGACGTTACTTTCGATCTCTTCTAACCTTTTAAGGTGAAGATCACCAAATCTAGGTAAAGCCATCGTGACAAGCAAGCAGTCCGACACACAAGCAAGCAAGAAACGGGCAAAAAGAGGCGAATAGAGAAAGAGAGGGAGGATGGAGAGAGGGAGGGCGAATAAAATGGCAAGGGTGAAGTGGGGGAGAGGAAAACGAGAGGCATATGTCAAATAATGTAATGCGAGAGATAAGGTTTTGTGATGGGT
The DNA here is from genome assembly GCF_003073215.2 of Triticum urartu. Classification (NCBI taxonomy): domain Eukaryota; kingdom Viridiplantae; phylum Streptophyta; class Magnoliopsida; order Poales; family Poaceae; genus Triticum; species Triticum urartu. The sequence goes on from NC_053023.1 coordinate 343,157,274, forward strand.
ACTTGGTATGTTGAATTTTGCATAGAACTCCCCGGCAACGGCGCCAGAAATCCTTCTTGCTACCTCTTGAGCACTTGCGTTGGTTTTCCCTTGAAGAGGAAATGGTGATGCAGCAGAGTAGCGTAAGTATTTTCCCTCAGTTTTTGAAAACCAAGGTATCAATCCAGTAGGAGGCCACGCATGAGTCCCTCGCACCTACACAAACAAATAAATCCTCACAACCAACGCGATAAGGGGTTGTCAATCCCTTCACGGTCACTTTACGAGAGTGAGATCTGATAGATATGATAAGATAATTTTTTTGGTATTTTTACGTTAAAGAGAAATAAAAGATGCAAAGTAAAATAAAAGGCAAATGAAATAACTAGGTATTGGAAGATTAATATGATGGAAGATAGACCTGGGGGCCATTGGTTTCACTAGTGGCTTCTCTTCAGAGCATAAGTATTCACGATGGGTAAACAAATTACTGTTGAGCAATTGACAGAATTGAGCATAGTTATGAGAATATCTAGGTATGATCATGTATATAGGCATCACGTCCGAGACAAGTAGACCAACTCCTGCCTCCATCTACTACTATTACTCCACACATCGACTGCTATCCAGCATGCATCTAGAGTATTAAGTTCAAGAGAACAGAGTAACGCTTTAGGCAAGATGACATGATGTAGAGGTATAAACTCATGCAATATGATGTAAACCCCATCTTGTTATCCTCGATGGCAACAATACAATACGTGCCTTGCTGCCCCTACTGTCACTTGGAAAGGACACTGCAAGATTGAACCCAAAGCTAAGCACTTCTCCCATTGCAAGAAAGATCAATCTAGTAGGCCAAAGGAAACTGATAATTTGAAGAGACTTGCAAAGATAACCAATCATACATAAAAGAATTCAGAGAAGATTGAAATATTGTTCATAGATAAACTTGATCATAAACCCACAATTCATCGGTCTCAACAAACACACCGCAAAAGAAGATCACATCGATTAGATCTCCACAAGAGAGGGTGAGAACTTTGTATTGAGATCCAAAAAGAGAGAATAAGCCATCTAGCTAATAACTATGGACCCATAGGTCTGAGGTAAACTACTCACACTTCATCGGAAGGGCTATGGTGTTGATGTAGAAGCCCTCTGTGATCGATGCCCCCTTCGGCAGAGCTCCGGAACAGGCCCCAAGATGGGCTCTCGTGGATACAGAAAGTTACGTTGGTGGAATTAGGGTTTTGGCTCCTTATTTGGTAGTTTGGGGGTACATAGGTATATATAGGAGGAAGGAGTACGTCGGTGGAGCAATAGGGGGCCCATGAGGGTGGGTGGGGGGCCTGGGGGGGGGGGGTAGGCACGCCCCTACCTCGTGGCCTCTTGGTTGATGTCTTGAAGTAGGGTCCAAGTCCTCTGGATCATGTTTGTCCCGAAAATCACATTATCGAAGGTTTCATTCCGTTTGGACTCCGTTTGATATTCTTTTTCTGCGAAACCCTAAAATAGGCAAAAAACTGCAATTCTGGGCTGGGCCTCCGGTTAATAGGTTAGTCCAAAAAATAATATAAAACTGTATAATAAAGCCCAATAATGTCCAAAACAGAATATAATATAGCATGGAAGAATAAAAAATTATAGATACGTTGGAGATGTATCAGCGACCTCGCATACTGCCAAAGTCTCCGGACTGAAGCAGAAACTGGTGAAGGCCGAGGAGAGCTGAGCCAAGTGAAGAGGTAGCTCCAGGAGAAACAAGGTAAGCAATAACCTGTTATATATTCGAAAAGAAGAAAATGATATGCGATGACCAAAATGCCATGATTTGTTCAAAAGCGATGACCGAGGTCGAGGCCCTGAGAAAGGCCCTGGCCGAAGCCGAGGGGAAGGCTGTCCAACAGCAAGCCGCCCGTAAGAAGCTCAAGGCCCGGGTCGGCGAGGTCCAGCATGAGCTCCAGGATGTGGTGAAGAAGTGTGTAGCTTTGGAGCGCGAGGCGTCGGCTCGAGAAGCCGAACTTATCAAGGCTCGTCAGAGCGCAGAGGCCGCATGGAATGATGCCCGGGATGCTCTCCAGGAGATCCAGGAGGCGAAGAAGATCGCAACGGGTAAGGAGTTTAACATGCAAAGAAAGTATGCGGAGAGGAAGTAGCTTTTACTAACCCAAATTCGGAGTTGCCTAGGGGCTTTTGTGGATCTGCCGCGCAGTGTATCCGATGCTGCGGAGTTCTTCCGAGCCAGGGAAGGGGATTCTCCGGAGAAGTTGTTCTGGTTGAAGTATGCTATGCCAGAACATCCGGTGGCGTTTGCCGAACAACTGAAATAGTTGGTCGAGCTGCACAGGATGGCCGAACTGGCCATGAAGGATTTAATAATCCGACTATGGCCAGCCAAAGCTATACCTAGCAGTTATTTTGGCCTCGTGAAGCGGGTGGTGGAGGCTTGTCCACGGCTAGACATCGTCAAGCAATCAGTCTGCATCGAGGGTGCCCGCATGGCCTTCGCTCATTGCAGGATGTGGTGGGCGAAGATGGATGTCGTCGAGGTGGCCCGGGGGCCGCCGGAGAGCAAGGAGCACGGCACACCCGAGCGATATTTTGCGGATGTCCTGGAGGGATCTCTACTTGTAGCAACGCAGTGTGGGAAGGACGTTATTCTCGAATGAATACATTCATATTTTTCCTTGTGTGATGAAAACAAATCCGCTTTGTAATATAATTTTATTATGTTTTAATTGTATCCTCCTGTGCGGCCGTGTTGTATGAAATCTAAGGGTAGGCCAGTCGTCGGCTTCTGCCCTCATGTAGGTAGTACAGAGGTGTTCGGGATGGTATCTAAACAATCTTGATCCAATTATATGGTCCTTGAAGGAGTTGTTTAGCGCAACGAACCAGGCAACCATACTATACGGCTTGAACGCCCTCACTTAGCCATAGGAGTTTTATAATAAAACATAGGCACAACCCCTGGTATACGAACCAGAGTGCTGTCAGCGTCTCATCGGGAAGTACCGATCCTTCGCGTAATGCGGAAAAATCTCCAATGATTTGAGACCTCCGAACAGATGACCGGCTCTCGCCGCATCATGACAGTCAGTTTTCGGCTTTCTCTACTAAGGTGCTCATTCGGTTTAGACCAGGGCACAATCGCAGTAGTTCTCCCTTTACTACCCTAGCCGATGTAGCGGAACGTAGGGTAGCAAGCACAGGAGCCGGGTAACCCAACTATTGACCAAAGACATGATTCGGAGCCAATGCATATAATGCTAAATTCGGGGTGCCGAACTATACTTATAAGAAGTGTTCGGACTTTTGTTGCCGTAATGTGGGGTGCTATAAAGCCCCTGGCAAACATCAAAATGTACCAAAGTGTGCGGGTGCTACCTGATGGGGTTATCCACAGGGAAACTGAAAAAAAAGAAAAGAGAAAAAGAAAACAAGAAAGATGTAAAGGTAAAAAGCTGGGGTCCTAGAGCTCCATCTACAAACTGTTTTCATTGTAATGTAATTAGTACGTCAAGGCTCATTGATACCAGTAGTGCAATAAGCAACAGGCTATTTAACATGCCGAAACCAGGGGAGAGCTGCATGTGGGTCCTGGAAGACAGGTAGACTTATCGTTAATGGAATCACCTAAAAAGTCCCCGTATGTCTGCGCTCCTCGCCATCTTGGTGTTTTTATCCTTCAAGAGGACCGATAACCAGACCACTCGATGGGGCCTGTAGGATTAAAACCTACAAGAAAGCAAGCCGAAGTGAAAGTATGTGTGTATCCGATGTCGGCTGAGCCGTGCCGTGGATCACAAGCTAGCTATGCCTCCATCGATGCCCATAGAATTTTGAGTGCGTAGTTATGTACGCGCGACGCGCATGCCACCGCTTGATCGGCACTGAGACGGTGGCCGGATTGCTAGTCGAGCTCCTGATGAGCCGAGCTCTCCTGCTGCAGAGTAGTTCGGACCCTCTTAAGGGTGTTTGAGGGCTCAACAGCCGAATGAAGGTTCTGCTTGAGAAGGCCGCTTTGTACTTCTGCTGCTAGGGCAGCTGTGTGCTCTTCTGTACAGAGAGAGCGTTCCGTATTGCTATTGACTGTTATGATGCCGCGTGGGCCGGCCAACTTAAGCTTGAGATAATCATAGTGTGGCGCTGCGTTCAATCGAGCAAACGCAGTTCGTCCGAGTAGTGCATGATAGCCGCTGCGGAATGGGTGTCGTGGTATTCTCACGGGGGTCTTGCGAGTTGACAGATGCCACAAGGGCTTAGTGTGAGGGTAAGACTGCTACTGATAGGACCAGGAGCGGGTATGCGAGTAGCACGCACTGGTTTACCCAGGTTCGGGGCTCTCCGGAGAGATAATACCCCTACTCCTGCATGTTTGAGTATATCTTGTATATCTAGTACAGAGTGCTCTTGGAGCTGTATCTGAGCTCAGTGCCATAGGCATCTGGCTTTGTATATGCCTATATGAGGCATGCTAGTGGCCGGCCATGCTCATGGCCGTGAGCATGCGTGCTCATGTGGATGGATGGATGGTTAGCTAGCTAGCTTGCTAGCTAGTTGCTTGTGTGTGTGCGTGAGAGTCCCCCTCCAGATGGATGGATGTGTGCCCCTTTATATAGGAGAGGGTAGCTTAGGATGTAAGCTTGGCAGTGGGCATGGGTAAGGCATGGTACATGTGATCCTTGTCCCCTGGGTCACTTCATAAATGGTGCCAGGGGACAAGTGACACTATACGTGATGGCTGAGATGACACGTGAATAGTGCTCGGGTACGATTGTCTCGTCGGTGTCTTGTCGATGTCGCTTCGGGCTGCAGTCAGCAGCCGGCTGGTCGTTGCAGTCAGCAGCCGGTTGGGGAGCCGGCAGGAGCAGCCGGGCAGTCGGACTGAGGGGCTTTGCTAGCCCCGATGTCTTGAAATATTGTCTTGCCGTCTTCGGGGTACCCGTGGTCAATTACTCCGTCAGTAGCCCCCAAGCCTCCGGGCAACTTGGTAAAGTTGGGCGGAGGTTTTTTGGCGAGTGTTCATGGAAATGATCATGAAAAAGAGAAATTTAGTCCACGCAGATATATCAAATGTTTGCTTTTAGCATTGCAAGTTTTATGCGGAGGGTGCCAACTCGGTTTTGTCTGAGCCCCCTTCAATCTTTTTCATGTTGCCTCCGCTTTTTGTCTTGTGCTCTCGCTTGCCGGACAGCCGCTCTGCGGTTTGTGGCTGAGAGTGGGCCGTGAAGCGGAGTGTACAGTACTCAGAGTCTGGGAGCAGATTCAACCAAGTACATACTCATAAAGGAAACGGCCGGATCACCCGGTCCGTTTTTCTTCCCGGACGTTTTTCGCGTGGGTGGCCTCCAGCGTTCACTCTTGCTAGTCGGACAGCCGCTCTGCGGTCTGTGACTAAGAGTGGGCCTTTGGTACCGCGCATGCTACTAAGCCGTCTGTGGGAACAAATGTCTCAGGCCAAGCGGCCAGCCCCCGGGCCAACTCTGGCTGGCACCGGGGCGAACAGTGATGCAACTGTAATGAAATGCGGAGATAGTTCCCCGAGCATCGCTCGGGGTTATCCGTGCTTGCGTAGTGCAAAAATATGTGGGTGAAGAGCTCACATTGATTTTCGTGTAGCCGAGGCGGAGTTTGCCGAAGACAGCCGACGCGGCTCAACGTTTGATGAGCGCGCCGGCGCACCCGCTGGGTGTAGTCTTCGAGCCTCCGAGTGCTCGAAGGGGGGGTCCCGGCCGGTCAGGCTTGACCGGCCAGGCGGCCAGGCGTCTTGCAACACCCTTTTTTCTTCTTTTTCTCTTCTGCCGGCTGCTGGCAGCCGGACAAATCTATTCTCTTATCTGCAATCTTCGCGGGGGCGCGTCAGCGCACCCGCTGGGTGTAGCCCCCGAGATTCGGGCCGACTGCTGAGCAGTCGGGCCGGATCTCCCAGCAACTACTTTGTCTTCTTCTTCACGGGGCACGTCAGCGCACCCGCTGGGTGTAGCCCCCGAGATTCGGGCCAACTGCTGAGCAGTCGGGCCGGATCTCCCGGCGACTACTTTGTCTTCTTCTTCGCGGGGGCGTGTCAGCACACCCGCTGTGTGTAGCGCGCTCCGTCAGTGCAGTTGGCAGCCAGCTAGGCCGTGCATGGGCGCACGTACAACCAGAGCAGTCGGCAGCCGGCCAGGCATGCATGTACGCAGTGCACCCATCGGTGCACTTCCTTTTTCTTTTTTGCAGCAGTCTACTCCGACTTCTCATCAGCCAGCCACCTTTTTTTTAAGTCGGCCCTTGACTTTTATTTTCTTCCGGCCCCTTTTCTTTTTCTCTTCTCCAGCCGGCCACGGGCAGCCGAACAGCGGGAGCTAGCAGCCGGCCGGGCCGGACAACGGGCGAGCAGGGAGCCGACAGCCGGCCAGGTGGCGGGCGAAGCCGGCACGCCGGGAGGCGGGGAAGCCGATGGGCCGGCAGGACGACCCAGATGCGGAGCAGGCGGCCGACGGGGCAACTCGGCGGTGGAGCAGCCGGCCACGGACGGGGCCGGCCCAGCAGGCGCAGAACGGGAGGCCGGGCGCAGCCGGCCACTGCGAGCCGGCGCAGGCCGCGTGGGGAAGGGCGTGGGAGCCAGCGATGAGGTGCGGCCCAGCGGCACGCGGGAGGCGGTGATGCGGGCCGGAGCCGCAACGAGGCCGGGTTGCAGGCGTCGGAGGCTGGCAGGTCGGATGGCGGAAGTCAGCGCGGGCGAAACCCGCCGGCCGGGTTGCGGAAGCCAGCGCACAGGACGGGCACGAGGGTGGAGGCGGAGCCCGGCAGTGGGGAAGCAGCTGGCGCCGAGAGCCGGTGCAGGGGCTGGAGGGCCGGACCCGGCGCTGGTGACTCGCGAGTGGCCGGACTCGGCGCTGGGAGGGAGTCGGGCACCGCGGTGCGGACGCGTGGGGGGGGGGAGCAGAGCGATGCGGGAGAGGGTGTTGTGGAGGCGGCGCAGGGCCGGACCCGGCCTATGCGGATGAAGCCGGCGCGGTGTGGTGTAGGCGGAGCCAGCAGGCATGACCCGACCACGGGCGGAGGCAGAGACGGACGGGGTCGCGACGACGGCGCAGGGAGTTGCGCGGAGGCGGCGGCTTGACGCGGGGGCGCTGACGCGCGGAGTCCGGGCTGCGGGACGGCACGCAGCAAAGGACCCGGCCTGCGGTCATCCGGGGCGGAGGACCCGGCCCGGGAGACCCAGTGCGTGCTGGAGCCGGTGCGGAGGACCCGGCCAGCAGCGAGTCGGCGGGCGCATACGATGGGGTGTTCTGGGCGCAGGGCCAGTTGGAGCGGCCGGGCAGGTGGCGAGGAGGCACTGGAAAAGGAAGGTGCGGGCGCTCGGGGCCATGGCCAAAGATTTGAGCTGCAGGAGGCTTGGCCGGAGCGGCGGCACGCAGCAGGCAGCGGCAGGGAACCATGGAGGGTCGGGCGCCGGCGCGCCTTGCCGCGGTTGGAGCGGATGCGGGGAAAGCCATCGCGGCCAGGCGCAGGAACGGCCGGAGACGGACTAAGCATAGTACAAAGAATGCCATTGTCTGAGCAAGGTCCGAGTGGTGTCTGACTATTATAAGACCATTGTACACGCAATATATGGGTAGTGTATGGGGATTATCTGACCATTATCTGGCTAGTGTATTGGCACAATACGGGAAGTGTATGAGCGGAGGAACGACATGTAGTGCAGAGGGGAGCAGACGCGCGGCCGTGGATGGAAATGGCCGACCGAAACGAGGCGGCGCGGCGCGCGCGTGGGCGAATGGCCGGCGTCGCAGCGGTGGTAACGAAGAGGCCGAGGCCAACGATGAGGACACGACGCTCCGTGCGGCCGCTCCGTGGGCGGGTTGATATCGAGCCCTCGAGCGTGGCCGGAAAGACGACGGCGATGCCGCGGTGATGATGACGAAAAAAGGTCCCGCCCGGACTACGAAACCAGCAGCAGCGTGGTAGCATAGTAGTAGTACCACACCACGGTGGGCGCCAACTGTCGTGGTATTCTCACGGGGGGCTTGCGAGTCAACAGATGCCACAAGGGCTTAGTGTGAGGGTAAGACTGCTGCTGATAGGACCGGGAGCGGGTACGCGAGTAGCACGCGCTGGTTTACCCAGGTTCGGGGCTCTCCGGAGAGATAATACCCCTATTCCTGCATGTCTGAGTATATCTGGTATATCTAGTACAGAGTGCTCCTAGAGCTGTATCTGAGCTCAGTGCCATAGGCATCTGGCTTTGTATATGCCTATATGAGGCATGCTAGTGGCCGGCCATGCTCATGGCTGTGAGCATGCGTGCTCATGTGGATGGATGGATGGTTAGCTAGCTAGCTAGTTGCTTGTGTGTGTGCGTGAGAGTCCCCCGTCCGGATGGATGGATGTGTGCCCCTTTATATAGGAGAGGGTAGCTTAGGATGTAAGCTTGGTAGTGGGCATGGGTAAGGCATGGTGCATGTCATCCTTGTCCCTTGGGTCACTTCATAAATAGTGCCAGGGGAGAAGTGACACTATACATGATGGCTGAGATGACACGTGAATAGTGCTCGGGTACGATTGTCTCGTCGGTGTCTTGTCGATGTCGCTTCGGGCTGCAGTTGGCAGCCGGCTGGTCGTTGCAGTCAGCAGCCGGCTGGGGAGCCAGCAGGAGCAGCCGGGTAGTCGGACTGAGGGGCTTTGCTAGCCCCGATGTCTTGAAATATTGTCTTCCCGTCTTCGGGGTACCCGTGGTCAATTACTCCGTCAATGGGACGATATCAAAGACTAACTCCTCTCTTTGGAAGTTATCCGGAGATCTGAAGACAACCTCTAATGTGATTGAGCCTGTACAACGGGCCTCTACGCCTGGAATGACTCCTTCAAAGGTGGTCTTTGTAGGCTTGATCCTTGATGGGTTAATGCCCATTTTTCGCACTGTATCCCGATAGAGCAGATTGAGGCTACTACCGCCGTCCATAAGGACACGAGTCAGGTGGAGCCCATCAATTATTGGGTCTAAGACCAGTGCGGCTGAACCTCCGTGACGGATACTGGTTGGGTGATCCCGGCAATCAAAAGTGATCGGGCATGACGACCATGGATTGAATTTTGGGGCGACTGGCTCTATCGCATAGACGTCCCTGAGCGCACGCTTGTGCTCCCTCTTGGGTATGTGGATAGCATATATCATGTTCACCATTTTGACTTGTAGGGGAAACTTCTTCTGTCCCGCTGTGTTCGGTTGCCGTGGCTCTTCGCCATTGTCCAAGCTTTGCGATCCCTTTTCCCTGTTCTCGGTGTTTAATTTGCTGGCCTGTTTGAAAACCCAACACTCTCTATTTGTATGATTAGGAGGCTTGTCGGAGGTGCCATGAATCTAGCATGGACGATCAAGTATGCGGTCCAAGCTGGATGGGCCCAAATTGTTCTTTTGGAACAGCTTCTTCCGCTAACCAGACATAGAGCCACTGAATCCGGCATTGACCGTCGTATCCTCGGTGTTGTCACTGTTGTTTCAGTGCTTGTATCTATTGCGTCGGGACTTGTCTTTGTTGCTTTTAATTTCAGCGGTGCCAGCGTCGCTTGCATTGTTTTTGCTACAGGCCAACCAACTGTTGTCGCCCGCACAAAAGCGGGTCATGAGTGCCGTGAGGGCCGCCATGGATTTTGGCTTTTCTTGGCCGAGGTGGCGAGCGAGCCATTCGTCGCGGATGCTATGCTTGAAAGCTACTAAAGCTTCAGCGTCCGGACAGTCAACAATTTGGTTCTTTTTAGTTAAGAACCTTGTCCAGAATTTCCTGGCGGGCTCTCCGGGTTGTTGAACTATATGGCTTAAGTCATCAGCATCCGGAGGTCGAACATATGTACCTTGGAAGTTGTCGAGGAAAGCCTCTTCCAAGTCCTCCCAGCTGCCAATGGAATTTTCAGGCAGACTATTTAGCCAATGCCGAGCTGGCCCTTTGAGTTTTAGAGGGAGGTATTTTATGGCGTGGAGGTCATCTCCGCGTGCCATATGGATGTGGAGAATGAAGTCCTCGATCCACACCGCGGGGTCCATGGTTCCATCATATGATTCTATGTTCACGGGCTTGAATGCTTCTGGGAATTCGTGATCCAGGACCTCATCAGTGAAGCAATGAGGGTGTGCGGGGCCTCTATATCGGGCCATATCGTGACGCAATTCTGATGGAGTCCGTCTGCTGTGTTCAGCCCGCGCATGACTGGGTTTGTCACGTCCGAATAGGTGGTCATTGTCGCGTGTCGAGGCGCGTCCTCGCGATCCGTAAATTGATCTGGTATGTCCTGCTTTATTGTTCAGGTTCTGCCGGAGGTCATATATATGGTCGTGGGCTAATTTACCTCTACCTAAGTGATGAGGCGGGGCGGGCTGATGTTCAGCATGAGTTGCCATTTTGTCCCGACCACGTGGTGGTCGGTCGGTCGTATTGTGCGGTGGTAGTATGTACTCTGGCGCCTCCTCGTCGAACTGAGGTAGCAATTTGCGCTTTGGGTAGCTTTTGGTTGGGCGCTTGAGGCCGTATTCTTCGGATGCTAGGACATCAATCCATTTATCATTGAGCAGATCTTGGTCAGCTTGAAGCTGCTGCTGCTTCTTTTTCAGGCTCCTTGCCATGGCTATTAGCTGGCACTTGAAGCGCTCCTGCTCAAGAGGTTTCTCGGGCACGATGAAGTCTTCGGTGCCGAGGCTCACCTCATCTTCAGAGAGCGGAAGGTAATTATCGTCCTCCGAATCTTCATGTGTGGCCTATTTAATAGGGCTAACTTGCTCATCTTCCCGTTCATCTTGTTTGTTTGCTTTATCGACGGGGTCTTCATTGTCTTCGGCACCTTCCGGAGTGTCATCTTCTCCTGTGCCGGTGTTGCTTTCTTTACTGCGGCGTGACTTAGAGCGGCGCCGCTGACGCCGGCGCTTGGACTGTGTTTTGGACGGTTTATCCTCAAATGGGTCTTCCTTATTGTCGCCGCTATGCTCCTTTGGTGCATCCACCATGTATACGTCATACAAGGAAGTGGCCGTCCAGCGTCCGGCGAACGGCGGGTTCTGGGCCTCTTCTTCTCTGGCATCGTCGTCCATACCATTGATGTCCTCGGAGTCATAATCAAGTTCGTCGGTCAAATCCTCGATCGTGGCTATAAAGTGGGTGGCGGGTGGGAAGTAAAATTCTCCATCGCCAGCCCCTAGTTCGAGCCGGATATAGTTCGGCTGAGTCTCCTCCGCCAAGGACAGGTTTTTTAATGAGTTTAGAACACCGCCCAAAGGCGAGTGCTGGAAGATGTATGCGGTGCTGAATTTGAAGATCGATAAACGATGAAGCTCGGCGTCCGCGGGCTCGCGCGATTCAGAACCTACGGCCGGAGATGAGTCCGGCGTTCCGGTGGCATAGGCATCGTGTGAGACCAGGTCCATGTGCGGTTCCAACACCGTGGAATCTGCGGCCTCCGAGGTGGGGTTAATCCTCCCGTCTTTGGATGGCATGGCCTGCTCCGGCTCTAGGGCCAGAGCGGTTACAGGAGCGATCTCCTGGATGCGGCGCGATGACAGATTTAGGTTATGATCACCGGGGTGACCGGGAGTGGCCGCCGCGGTATCGAATCCAGCGAAGATCAAGTCTCCACAGATGTCCGCGACGTAGTTCAAGCTCCCGAATCTGACCTAATGTCCAGGGGCGTAGTTTTTGATCTGCTCCGGATGGCCAAATGAGTTGGCCCGCAGTGCGAAGCCGCCGAACACGAAGATCTGTCCGTGGAGGAAAGTTTCTCCGCAGACAGTGTCATTATTGATGATTGAAGGGTCCATCGAACCTTTTAGCGACAGCACAGAGGAACTCTCAATGAAAGCACCAATGTCGGTGTCAAAACCGGCGGATCTCGGGTAGGGGGTCCCGAACTGTGCATCTAAGGTTGATGATAACAGGAGACATGGGACACGATGTTTACCCAGGTTCGGGCCCTCTCTACGGAGGTAATACCATACTTCCTGCTTGATTGATCTTGATGAATATGAGTATTACAAGAGTTGATCTACCACAAGATCGTAATGGCTAAACCCTAGAAGTCTAGCCTGTATGACTACAGTATTGAGTATATCCTTTCCGGACTACACCCTCCGGTTTATATAGACACCGGGGGATCTAGGGTTACATAGAGTCGGTTACATAAGATGGAATCTTCATAGTTGTTCGCCAAGCTTGCCTTCCACGCCAAGGGGAGTTTTTCCGTACACGGGTACAGTCTTCGGTCTTCATATCTTCACAGCCCATCAGTCTGGCCAATAGATAACAGGTCAGACGCCCGAGGACCCCTTAGTCCAGGACTCCCTCGCCCTTGTTCTTGGATGCAATTACTTTGACTCGCAGTCTTGGCTGCTCAGCGGAGCCACTCACAGGAAAGGAGCTGCCCACTGACGCATCAGTAGAACGGTAGCGCTTGGAGCCACCGGTACGGGCGGGATTCTTGCGGCGAGCCTGATGCCCGGAGCTACTACTACCCGAAACACACACACAAACAAGAACACGAAAGAGACAAATCGCATAACCCAAGAGAAAAAGATAACACAAGAGTGAAGATGGAACGGAGAAAATCTGAAGTTGGAAGCTCTAAGCGGTAGTACCGCAACTCTCAGTGGTAGTACCGCCTACAAGCGGTAGTACCGCTCGAGGCGGATGTCAAGGGGCTGACGGCTTCCGCGGGGAGATCCTGTAGTACCAAAGATGCTAAATTCAAATATTTGCGGTTAAATCTTCAATCTAACTACTCTAGCAGTCTTCTACGTCCTACTCAAGCCCCGATTTGGCCAAAAATCAAAGAATGCAACAGATATTGCCCTAAAGCCTAGATCCAAAAACTAGAACCAACGAGGAGAAGAATGGGGGAAATACCGGCATCCATGGAAAGAGGAAGGGGTGGGGAACGATCCCACCGGACGGAAATGCGGAAAACGGTGGCCCGGCGGCAGCCCTCCACTACCCGTTCGTCGCCTGAGAGAGAGAGAGGAGAGGGGGCGAGGGAATGGGTATGGGGAGAGAAACCCCCCCTGCCCCGATTCATAACCCCCGCTCAACTCACCATGTGGTAGTACTGCTCATAAGCGGTACTACCGCACTGGCTCAGCGGTAGTACCACTCAGTAGAAAACAGGCAGGAGTACAAAGAAACAGGCTTATGCAAACGGGGAAAAAACCACGGAAAAACACGAGAGGGACAAAACGAGGAACAACAACAGCAGGAAGAGACACCTCAATCACAAAAGCAAGGAAAAAACCACACAATAAGTGTCTCAAACCCACACAAAGACCTCAAGACCAAACAACAATTGTTGATCACAAGGAGAGGGCGGTGGCCGAAGCACCTATGTTTGAGTTAAAAGTTATGGCGCCGCAAACATGTTAACCTTGGGGCCATGACCAAAATTCATATTTGAAGCACAAGTACCATAAAAAATGGCTAATGTGAAAGACTTGATCGATTTATTTATGTATAATGGGGGGAGGGAGGGTTCATTGAGAAAACAACACTCCCGTTATGTCCATGCGTACACCTAGATCAAGATAGAATGATGAGTGTGGTGGGGTGTGCCTAGACTCAAGCCACATTGCTCGAATCTATGATATTTAGCTCATGCCTTAACTCGCGAAATCTTGCTTCATCTAGAGGCTTGGTGAAAATATCCGCTAGTTGCTCTTGAGTGTTGATGTAGATGATCTCAATATCTCCATGCTTGATGTGGTCTCGAATGAAGTGATGGCGAATATCAATGTGCTTCATCTTGCTATGTTGCACCAGATTGTGAGAAATCTTGATAGCACTTTCATTGTCACATAGAAGAGGTACTTTGTCACAAGTGACACCGTAATCCTTTAAAGTTTGCCTCATCCATAACAATTGTGCACAAAAACTTGCGGCAGCTACATACTTGGCCTCGGTGGAGGAGAGACACACACAATTTTGCTTATTTGAGGACCAACTCACCAAAGAGCGACCAAGGAATTGGCACCCACAGGAAGTTGACTTCCTCCCCACACAATCTCCCGCCCAATCCGAGTCCAAATAACCCATGAGATGAAAGCTTGCTCCTTTGGGGTACCATAAGCCAAAGTTTGGGGTATGAGCCAAATATTGAAAGATTCACTTGACCGCCACATAGTGGATTTCCTTAGGTGCGGCTTGAAACCATGCACAAATTCCCACACTCAACATGATATCCAGTCTAGATGCACAAACATAAAGCAAGGATCCAGTCATGGAGCGATATACCTTTTGATCCACCGCTTTACCATTGGGATCACTGGCAAGTTTGAATTTGGTGGGCATGGGTAACTTGACCGGCTTGACATCATCTAGCTTGAATCTCTTGAGCATGTCTTGGAATACTTGGCTTGGTTGATGAATGTTCCTTCTCTTCTTTGCTTGACTTCTAACCCAAGAAAGAACTTCAACTCTCCCATCATAGACATCTCAAACTTCTCGGTCATTAGTGCGGCAAATTCATCATTGAAAGATTTGTTAGGAGAACCAAAAATAATATCATAAACATATAGTTGGCATATGAATAAATCCCCTTTGACCCTCTTAGTAAAAAGAGTGGGATCAAATTTCCAAATTTCAAACCCATTATCTTGCAACAACTCGGTAAGGTGCTCATACCATGCACGTGGAGCTTGTTTAAGGCCATAGAGTGCCTTCTTGAGTTTGTATACATGATTGGGGAGCTTGGGATCCTCGAATCCTAGAGGTTGTTTGACATACATGAATTCATGAAAAGGACCATTTGGAAATGCACTTATCACATCCATTTGTTGCAACTTAAAATCATGATGAGATGCATATGCAAGCAACATGCGAATAGATTCAAGACATGCAACGGGGGCAAAGGTTTCACCGTAGTCGATACCCTCGACTTGGGAGTAGCCTTGTGCCACAAATCTTGCCTTGTTTCGATCAACCACACCGTTTGCATCTTGCTTGTTCTTGAAGATCCATTTTGTACCGATGACATAGTGTTCCTCCGTTGGCCTTGGTACTAATTCTCAAACATGATTGCGCTCGAAGTTGTTGAGTTCATCATGCATGGCTTCAAGCCAATCCTCATTATCGAGTGCCTCATGTACCTTTTGGGGTTCAACACACGAAACAAACGTGTGATGCTCACAAAAGTTTGACAATTTTCTACGAGTAGTTACCCCTTTTCTAACGATTCCAAGCACATTTCTCCATGGCATGTTGTTGACGCTCGAGCTTGGAAGCCACCTTGGCGGCACGGCACTCAAAAAGTTCCTCAATGGGCATTTGAGGATCATCTTGCTCATCTTGAGCACTGTCTTGAGTTTGCTCTTGATCTTGAGCACCGTCTTGAGCTTATTCTTGATCTTGAGCGAGCTCGGAGGCATGAACTTGATCTTGGGCATCATTTTGTGCATCACCATCTCCACGGGGTTGATCTTGCCCTTGATCTTGCTCATAGGGTTGAGGGCCTTCACTTTGTTCTTCGGAAGCGTGTGGGTCTAGTGTATGTGATGGCTCCACTTGATTAGAGCATTGTCCTTCTCCTTCGGCCATAAGGGGTTCCTCAATGGGGAGTATTTGACCAACCATTCTTCTTATGGATTGGGGAGGAATTTCATTGCCTACATCACAAAGACCACTTTGCTCCACTTGGGAGCCGTTATTTTGATCAAACTCCACGTTAAACATCTCAATGAATCCGGTGGACTTGTTGAGGACACGGTAAATATGAGAGTTTGTAGCATAACCAACAAATATGCCCTCTTGAGCTCTAGGTTTGAATTTATACAAACGAACACCATTTTTGAGAATGAAGCACTTACAACTGAACACCCGGAAGTACTTGAGATTGGGCTTGTTGTCGATAAGTATCTCATATGGAGTCTTGTTCAATCCTTTGCGGAGGTAGAGCCTATTGGTTGCATGACATGCGGTGTTGATGGCTTCGGCCCAAAAGTTGTACGGAGATTTGAACTCTGCCATCATGGTCTTGCTTCATCCATCAATGTCTGGTTCTTTCTCTCTGCCACACCGTTTTGTTGAGGGGTATAGGGTGCGGCATATTGGTGCTTGATCCCGTTCTCACTAAGAAACTCATCCAAGTGTAGTTCTTGAACTCGGTGCCATTGTGACTTCTAATCATCAAAATCGTTGCTTCATGTTGACGTTGAGCTTCATTTGCAAAGTTGATGACGGTTTGTTGAGTCTCACTCTTCCTCTTGAAGAAGTATACCCATGTATATCTTGAATAGTCATCCACAATCACCAAGCAATACTTTCTTCCACCAAGACTATCAAAGGATGGAGGACCAAAGAGATCCATGTGAAGGAGCTCCAAGGGCCTCTTCGAGTAGATGATGGTCAAGGGTCGATGAGCCGTTTCATGAAGCTTTCCTTCGATACAAGAACTACAAGCACGATCTTTGGCAAAACTCACATTTGTTAGTCCACGGACATGGTCCCCTTTGAGAAGACTTTGCAAAGATCTCATATTGACATGGGCTAGTCGGTGATGCCAAAGCCAACCCACATCAACTTTAGCCATTAGGCAAGTCGCGGTCTTAGTGGGTCGCTCCAAGAAGTTCACCACATAGAGACCGTTCTTGACATGCCCAACAAAAGCTACTTTGAGAGTCTTGCTCCACAAAAGGGCTACGGTATCAAGATCAAAGAATGTTGCAAAACCCATAAGTGCAAGTTGATGAACGGAAAGCAAATTGTATGCAAGGGACTTAACAAGCATGACCTTCTCAATAGATAAATCTTGAGAGATGACCACCTTGCCAAGTCCCAATACCTTAGAAGTTGAAGAATCACCGAATTGGACATGGGTGGGCATAGATGGAATTGGGTGCACTTCCACCACCGAGTCCTTGCTCCCGGTCATATGATTTGTTGCTCCACTATCAAGCAACCATGACACCCCACCGGAAGCAAACTCCTACAGGAGATCAATGCTTGGATTTAGGTACCCATTTTCGAATGGGTCCTTTGATGTTAGTAACAAGGGTCTTAGGAACACAAATAGACCATTCAATGTACTCATTATAAGAACCAACAAATTTGCAAAAACATGCCCATCACTAGCACAGCACAAAACATAAGAGGTGTTAAAGTCACCGACTTTGTTGGTAGGGGCGGTTTTGCCCTTCTTCGCATTACCACCCAATTCCTTCTTCTTCTTATTCTCATGAGCACCCTCACCCACCTTGAAAAAGGTTTCCTTGCGCGAGAGAGGTTTCTTCTTCTTCTTCTTTGACTTGGGTACAAACCCAAGTCCTTCCTTTCCTACAACTTCCTTTTGATTGCTCAAAAGGTCATTGAGGTTCTTCTCGCCTTGTATACAAGTCACAAGGCCCTTCTCAAGTTGCTCTTTCAACTTGGCATTTTCCTCCACAATATGCACATGCTCGCTACAAGGGTTAGTAGCATGGGAATTATCAAATTAGAATGAAAGGAGGACACGTGGAAATCTCCTTGGTTATCTTCACTTGGAGTTGATCATGAGACTCTTTGAGAGAAGCATGAAAACCCTTCATGACCTTGTGAGCCTTGTCAAGTGTATCAAACTCTTCCTTCAGTCTATCATGGCCAACCCCAAGTGCAACTTTATCGGATTTAAGCACACGAGTAAGAACAATAGCATGATCAAGATCTTTTTGCAATTTAGCATGATCAACGTTGTATGACTCCTCAAGAGTCAAAAAAAGACCTCGCTCTTCCTCTAGAGCAATGGAAAGATCCGCAATCTCATCGGCATAGTCACGACTAAGTGCCTCCAACTTGGAGATAGTATCCTCATGTGACTCAATGATATCATTGGCCTCACCAAGTTGTTCCAAGAGAGCAACAAAGTGCTTTTTGGATTCTCCCTTGAGCTTACTCATGAACTTGGTAAACTCATTCTCATCAACTATCACCACCTCACTATCATGAACACAATCTAACAATGAAGGAGTAGTAATGATGGTGGTTTTGATTTTTGGGGTTACCTTGTTGATACCTTTGGCCATGAGGCACTTGGAAATGGTGTTCTCGTTGGGGGCACCGAAGAGAGACACCTTGGAGGGAGAAGATGTGGCAATGGCAATGGTCTCCATTGCCATCCCTCCTCCAGTTGTATCTTCCTCATCATCATCGGAGGGGTACTCTTCATGTGCCACCAAGCCATTTGGAGGATTCTTTTTTGGTGAAGTTGTTCTTGCTAGGGAAAGAATTGGCTTTGTCTTTACGAATGAGTTTTCCACCATTGTTGTCCCTCTTCTCATAAGACACCCCGCTACAAAATGACTCACGTTGCTGCAATTCTAGAAAGTACTCACTCGTGGCTTATTATTTGAGCAGCTTGAGTTGTTCTTTGAAAAGTTGGGCCTTGAGTTCATATTGTTGCTCCAAAATTACCTTGACGCAAGGGCCATGTTCTCATGGTAAGCATATTTGGTGTCCTTGGGGCAACTCTCCTCTTCTTCTTCTTCTTCTTCTTCTTCCGGAATGGCCTTGTCCCTCAAAGCAAGAGTCGATGAGATTTTCTTTGACCGGACACGAGCAAGGGCATTGTCGGCGGTCTTATTCATGATGTTCATGGCAATAAACTCATCCAACAATTCACTTGGGGTTAAAGTGTGAAAATCTGGCCTTTCACGAATCACGGAAGACATGGCCTTGTTGAAAGGCATAATGTCCTTGAGAAACTTGCGCTTGATCCAATTGTCATTCGTATCCTTGCTCCCATGGTCTTGGGGAGCAACCGCAAGAGTTGTCACCCTCCGGTAGAGATCACGCGGATCCTCATCTTCTAGCGTCACGAATTCATCGGCCTCATCAAGTACCACTTCAAAATTGGACCGTTGGATGCTTGAGCTTCCCTTGTACAAAGATACGATGTGATCCCAACAATCCTTTTCTAAAGTGAAGGGACGTAAGTGAGATAGATCTTCGGGAGGAACCGCATCTTGAAGGATGAACAAACCAGAGTGTTTGTATTGATTGTGCACTTCTTCGGGAGGAACCGCATCATGCGGGTATAAGCCTTGCTTAATGACTCTCCGAAGATTTGTTGAGACGTGATTCAAATGATACTTGATGCGGAAAACCCAATTAGCAAAATCACCCTTAACAAGCTTATGAGGAGGGCCAAAATTATTGATGCGCGGTGTAGGGACCGGTTCTCCATAGAGGAACCAAGGCAAAGGGTGATTTTGCTAATTGGGTTCCCGTCAAAACCCAATTAGAAAAATCAACCTTTGCCTTGGTTCCCCCTCAAACCGCATCATTCCGATAAGGAAGCAGCTAAAGGTACTCAATGACTCTCCAAGGCAAAGGTTCTCGTCCCATTCTTATCATGAGGGGTAGAAGTTTGAGTACCTTTAGCCGCTTCCTTGTCGGAATTGCCCTCCGACTCCGATGCAGTGGGATTAACCACAAGCAAAGGATCAGGAGTGGATTTCATCCCCTCAAGCAATTCTTTAAGCATAGACTTTACTTTGGTCATCATAGACGTCTTAAGTGTAGCCATAGCTTCATTGAAGTTATCTGTGTGATCGAAGTCAACTCTACGGCCTCGGGCACTTCCTCCTCGGTGTCAACCATAATGTTTGGGTCATGAAACCCTTAATAAACAGACGAGCTCTGATACCAATTGAAAGGATCAATAATGGTTGACTAGAGGGGGGTTGAATAGGCAACTAACAATTTTTAGCTTTTCTTCGAAAATTAGGTATAACAACAAATAGGTTGTCTAGATATGCAACTAGGTGAGCAACCTATATGATGCTAGCAATGAAAATAACAAGTGCAAGCAAAGGATATAACACAACAATAGCTTTCACAAAGTAAAGGAAAGAGATAACCACAAGTGGAGCCGGAGGAGATGAGGATGTGTTACAAAAGTTGCTTCCCGTTGAAGGGAAGTATGTCTCCATTGGAGCCGTGTCGAGGCACAATGCTCCCCAAGAATCCACTAGGGCCACCGTATTCTCCTCACGCCCTCACACAATGCGAGATGTCGTGATTCCACTAGTGGTGCCTTCTACTTCTTGAGCTTGCGTTGGTTTCTCCCTTGAAGAGGAAAGGGTGATGCAACACAATAGAGATAAGTATTTCCTCAATTAAGAACCAAGGTATCAATCCAGTAGGAGAAGAACACGCAAATCACCAATACCCACACAAACAATCAAACACTTGCACCCAACGTGATAAAGGGGTTGTCAATCCCTTCACGGTCACTTGCAAAGGTGAGATCTAATAAAGATAAATAAAGCTAAACAAAAGATAAAATATATTTCTGGGTTTTTTGGTTTATAGATCTGAAAATAAAAGATTGCAAAATAGTAGATCGGAAACTAATATGATGGAGAATAGACTCGGGGGCCATAGGTTTCACTATAGGCTTCTCTCTTGAAGGCAAATAATACGGTGGGTGAACAAATTACTGTCGAGCAATTGATAGAAAAGCGCAAAGTTCTGACGATATCCAAGGCAATGATTATGTAATATAGGCATCACATCCGTGTCAAGTAGACCGACTCCTTCCTGCATCTACTACTGTTACTCCACACATCGACCGACTCCTGCCTGATCTAGAGTATTAAGTTCATGAAGAACAGAGTAACAATTTAGGTAAGATGACATGATGTAGAGGAATAAACTCAAGAAACCCATCTTTTTATCCTCGATGGCAACAATGGAATACATGCCTCGCTACCCCTACTTTGTCACTGGGTGAGGACACCACAAGATTGAACCCAAAGCTACGCACTTCTCCCATTGCAAGAAAATCTAATCTAGTTGGCTAAACCAAACCAATAGTTCGAAGAGAATTACAAAGATATCAAATCATGCATATAAGAATTCAGAGAAGATTCAAATAATATTCACAGATAATTTGATTATAAATCCACAATTCATCGGATCTTGACAAACACACCGCAAAAGAAGATTACATCAGATAGATCTCGAAGAACATCAAGGAGAACATGGTATTTACAATCAAAGAGAGAGAATAAGACATCTAGCTACTAGCTATGGACCCGTAGGTCCGAGGTAAACTACTCACGCCTCATCAAAAGGGCAATAGAGTTGATGTAGATGCCCTCCGTGATCGAGTCCCCCTTCGGCAAGGTGCGGGAAAAGGCCCCAAGATGGGATCTCACGGGAACAGAAGGTTGCGGCGGTGGAGAAGTGTTTTCGTGGATGCTTCTGGTGTTTTCTGGAATATATGTGAATATATAGGGCCAAGGGCTAGGTCAGAGGAGTCCCGAGGGGGTAGCAAGGTAGGGGGGCACCCCCTCCTAGGGCGCGCCTCCACCTCTTGCCGCCGCCTCGTGGCTCTTCTGACTTCCACTCCAAGTCTCCTGGGTGTCTTTTGGTCCAAGAAAAATCATCGCGAAAGTTTTATTCTGTTTTGACTCCATTTGATATTCCTTTTCTGCGAAGCTCAAAACCAAGGAAAAAACATAAACTGGCACTAGGCTCTAGGTTAATAAGCTAGTCCCAAAAATAATGTAAAATAGCATACTAATGCATATAAAACATCCAAAATAGATAATATAATAGCATGGAACAATAAAAAATTATAGATACGTTGGAGACGTGTCTAGCATCCCCAAGCTTAATTCCTGCTCGTCCTCGAGTAGGTAAATGATAAAAATAGAATTTTTTATGTGGAATGCTACCTAACATATTTATCCATGTAATTTTTCTTTATTGTGGCATGAATATTCAGATCCATAAGATTCAAAACAAAAGTTCAATATTGACAAAAAAACAATAATACTTCAAGCATACTAACAAGGCAATTATGTCTTCTCAAAATAACATGGACAAAGAAAGTTATCCCTACAAAATCATATAGTCTGGCTATGCTCCATCTTCATCACACAAAATACTCAAATCATGCACAACCCAAATGACAAGCCGAGCAATTCTTTCATACTTTTGGTGTTCACAAACCTTTTCAACTTTCACGCAATACATGAGCGTGAGCCTTGGACATAACAATGTAGGTGGAATAGAATATGGTGGTTGTGGAGAAGACAAAAAAGAAGGAGATAGTCTCACATCAACTAGGCATATCAATGGGCTATGGAGATGCCCATCAATAGATATCAATGTGAGTGAGTAGGGATTGCCATGCAACGGATGCACTAGAGCTATAAGTGTATGAAAAACTCAAAAAAAAACTAAGTGGGTGCGCATCCAACTTGCTTGCTCACGAAGACCTAGGGCAATTTGAGAAAGCCCATCGTTGGAATATACAAGCCAAGTTCTATAATGAAAAATTTCCACTAGTATATGAAAGTGACAACATAGGAGGCTCTCTATCATGAGGATCATGGCGCTACTTTGAAGCACAAGTGTGGAAAAAGGATAGTAACATTGCCCCTTCTCTCTTTTCTCTCATCATTATTTTCGTTTGGCTTCGATGGCCTCTCTTTTTTGTTGTCTTCTTTGGCCTCTTTTATTTTTTCCTCACATAGGATGATGTCTACTAAACAACCTTCTTCTTGTAGACGTTTTTGGGCCTCCAGGTGAAGAGGTTTGTAGGATAGTAGCAAATTTCCCTCAAGCGGACGACCTAAGGTTTATCAATCCATGGGAGGCGTAGGATGAAGATGGTGTTGGGGAACGTAGTAATTTCAAAAATTTCCTACACACACGCAAGATCATGGTGATGCATAGCAACAAGAGGGGAGAGTGTTGTCCACGTACCCTCGTAGACCGAAAGCGGAAGCGTTAGCACAACACGGTTGATGTAGTCGTACGTCTTCACGATCCGACCGATCCAAGTACCGAACACATGGCATCTCCGAGTTCAAGACACGTTCAGCTCAATGACGTCCCACAAACTCCGATCCAGGAGAGCTTCACGGGAGAGTTCCATCAGCACGACGGCGTGATGATGGTGATGATGTTGCTACCGACGCAGGTCTTCGCCTAAGCACCGCTACGATATGACCGAGGTGGAATATGGTGGAGGGGGGCACCGCACACGGCTGGGAGAGATCAACAGATCAACTTGTGTGTCTATGGGGTGCCCCTACCACTGTATATAAAGGAGCAAGGGGGGAGGAGGCCGTCCCTAGGAGGGGCGCGCCAAGGGAGTAGGATTCCTACTTCTAGTTGGAGTAGGTTTCCTCCTTTCCTAGTCCAACTAGGAGAAGGGGGGAAAGGGGGGAAGAGGAGAAGGAAGGGAGAGGGGGGCCGCGCCCCAAACCCCTTGTCCAATTCGGACTGGGCTTGGGAGGGGTGCGCGCCACCTCCTGGCTGCTGCCTCTCCTTCCCACTAAGGCCCATTAAGGCCCAATACTTCTTTCCCGTATTCCCGTAACTCTTCGGTACTCCGAAAAATACCCGAATCACTCGGAACCTTTCCGATGTCGGAATATAGTCGTCCAATATATTGATCTTTACGTCTTGACCATTTCGAGACTCCTCGTCATGTCCCCAATCTCATACGGGACTTCGAACTACCTTCGGTACATCAAAACATATAAACTCATAATATAACTTTCATCAAAACTTTAAACGTGCGGACCCTACGGGTTCGAGAACTATGTAGACATGACCAAGAAACGTCTCCGACCAATAACCAATAGCAGAACCTGGATGCTCATATTGGCTCCCACATATTCTACGAAGATCTTTATCGGTCAAACAGCATAACGACATGCGTTGTTCCCTTTGTCATCGTTATGTTACTTGCCCGAGATTCGATCGTCGGTATCTCAATACCTAGTTCAATCTCGTTACCAGCAAGTCTCTTTACTCGTTCCGTAATACGTCATCCCGCAACTAACTCATTAGTTGCAATGCTTGCAAGGCTTATAGTGATGTGCATTACCGAGTGGGCCCAGAGATACCTCTCTGACAATCGGAGTGACAAATCCTAATCTTGAAATATGCCAACCCAACAAGTACCTTTGGAGACACCTGTAGAGCACCTTTATAATCACCCAGTTACGTTGTGACGTTTTGTAGCACATAAAGTGTTCCTCCAGTAAACGGGAGTTGCATAATCTCATAGTCATAAGAACATGTATAAGTCATGAAGAAAGCAACAGCAACATACAAAACGATCGAGTGCTAAGCTAACGGAATGGGTCAAGTCAATCACATTATTCTCCTAATGATGTGAACCTGTTAACCAAATGAAAACTCATGTCTATGGCTAGGAAACATAACCATCTTTGATCAACGAGCTAGTCAAGTAGAGGCATATTAGTGACACTCTGTTTGTCTATGTTCTCACACATGTATTATGTTTCTGGTTAATACAATTCTAGCATGAATAATAAACATTTATCATGAAATAAGGAAATAAATAATAAATTTATTATTGCCTCTAGGGCATATTTCCTTCAGTCTCCCACTTGCACTAGAGTTAATAATCTTGTTCACATCGCCATGTGATTTAACATCAATAGTTCACATCTTTATGTGGCTAACACCCATAGTTCACATCGACATGTGACCAACACTCAAAGGGTTTACTAGAGTCAGTAATCTAGTTCACATCGCTATGTGATTAACACCCAAAGAGTACTAAGGTGTGATCATGTTTTGCTTGTGAGATAATTTTAGTCAACGGGTCTGTCACATTCAGATCTGTAAGTATTTTGTAAATTTCTATATGTATCCAGATTGCTCCCACTTTCAATATGTATCCAGATTGAGACTTAGAGTCATCTGGATTAGTGTCAAAACTTGCATCGACGTAACCCTTTACAACGAAACTTTTTGTCACCTCCATAATCAAGAAACATATCCTTATTCCACTAAGGATAATTTTGACCACTGTTCAGTGATCTACTCCTAGATCACTATTGTACTCCCTTGCCAAAAATCACTATAGGGTATACAATAGATCTGGTACACAGCATGGCATACTTTATACAACCTATGGCTGAGGCATAGGGAATGACTTTCATTCTCTTTCTATCTTCTGCTATGGTCGGGCTTTGAGTCTTACTCAATTCCACACCTTGTAACATAGGCAAGAACTCTTTCTTTGACTATTCCATTTTGAACTACTTCAAAATATTGTCAAGGTATGTACTCATTGAAAAACTTATCAAGCATCTTGATCTATCTCTATAGATATTGATGCTCAATATGTAAGCAGCTTCACCGAGGTCTTTCTTTGAAAAACTCCTTTCAAACATTCCTTTATGCTTTGCAGAATAATTCTACATTATCTCTGATCAACAATATGTCATTCACATATACTTATCAGAAATGATGTAGTGCTCCCACTCACTTTCTTGTAAATACAGGCTTCACCGCAAGTCTGTATAAAACTATATGCTTTGATCAACTTATCAAAGCGCATATTCCAACTCCGAGATGCTTGCACCAGTCCATAGATGGATTGCTGGAGCTTGCATATTTTGTTAGTACCTTTAGGATTGACAAAACCTTCTCGTTACATCATATACAACTCTTCTTTAATAAATCCATTAAGGAATGCAGTTTTTTTTATCCATTTGCCAGGTTTCATAAAATGCGGCAATTGCTAACATGATTCGGACAGACTTAAGCATAGATACGAGGGAGAAACTCTCATCGTAGTCAACACCTTGAACTTGTCGAAAACCTTTTTTCGACAATTCTAGCTTTGTAGATAGTAACACTACTATCAGCGTCCGTCTTCCTCTTGAAGATCCATTTAATCTCAATGGCTCGCCGATCAATGGGCAAGTCAATTAAAGTCCATACTTTGTTCTCATACATGGATCTCATCTCAGATTTCATGGCCTCAAGCCATTTCACAGAATCTGGGCTCATCATCGCTTCCTCATAGTTCGTAAGCTCGTCATGGTCAAGTAACATGACCTCCAGAACAGGATTACCGTACCACTCTGGTGCGGATCTCACTATGGTTTACCTACGAGGTTCAGTGGCAACTTGATCTGAAGTTCCTCACTAATTGGTGTAGTAGTCACAGGAACATATTTCTGTGATGAAATACTTTCCAATAAGGGAGCAGGTACAGTTACCTCATCAAGTTCTACTATCCTCCCACTCACTTCTTTCGAGAGAAACTCCTTCTCTAGAAAGGATCCATTCTTAGCAACGAATATCTTGCCTTCGGATTTGTGATAGAAGGTGTACCCAACATTTTCTTTTGGGTATCCTATGAAGACGCACTTCTCCGATTTGGGTTTGAGCTTATCAGGTTGAAACTTTTTCACATAAGCATTGCAACCTCAAACTTTAAGAAACAACAGCTTAGGTTTCTTGCCAAACCATAGTTCATACAGTGTCGTCTCAATAGATTTAGATGGTGCCCTATTTAACGTGAATGTAGTTGTCTCTAATGCATAACCCCAAAATGATAGTGGTAAATCGGTAAGAGACATCATAGATCGCACCATATCTAATAAAGTACGGTTACGACGTTCGGACACACCATTACATTGTGGTGTTCCAGTTGGCATGAGTTTGTGAAACTATTCCACATTGTTTTAATTGAAGACCAAACTCGTAACTCAAATATTCGCCTCTGCGATCAGATCGTAGAAACTTTATTTTCTTGTTATGATGATTTTCCACTTCACTCTGAAATTCTTTGAACTTTTCAAATGTTTCAGACTCATGTTTCTTCAAGTAGATATACCCATATCTGCTCAAATCATCTGTGAAGGTCAGAAAATAACGATACCTGCCGCGAGCCTCAACACTTATCGGACCTCATACATCAGTATGTATTATATCCAATAAGTCAGTTGCTCGCTCCATTGTTCTGGAGAATGGAGTCTTAGTCATCTTTGCCCATGAGGCATGGTTCGCAAGCATCAACTGATTCATAATCAAGTGATTCCAAAAGTCCATCAGCATGGAGTTTCTTCATGCGCTTTACACCAATATGACCTAAACGGTAGTGCCACAAATAAGTTGCACTATCATTATTAACTTTGCATCTTTTGGCTTCCATATTATGAAAATGTGTATCACCACGATCGAGATCCAACAAACCATTTTCATTGGGTGTATGACCATAGAAGGTTTTATTCATGTAAACAGAACAACAATTATTCTCTAACTTACATGAATAATCGTATTTTAATAAACATGATCCAATCATATTCATGCTCAACGCAAACACTAAATAACATTTATTTTAGGTTCAACACTAATCCCGAAAGTATAGGGAGTGTGCGATGATGATCATATCAATCTTGGGATCACTTCCAATACACATTGTCACTTCACCCTTAACTAGTCTTTGTTCATTCTGCAACCCCCGTTTCGAGTTACTACTCTTAGCAACTGAACCAGTATCAAATACTGAGGGGTTGCTATAAACACTAGTAAAGCACACATCAATAACATGTATATCAAATATAGCTTTGTTCAGTTTGCCATCCTTCTTATCTACCAAATACTTGAGGCAGTTCCGCTTCCAGTGACCAGTCCCTTTGCAGTTGAAGCACTTAGTTTCAGGCTTAGGTCCAGACTTAGGCTTTTTCACTTGAGCAGCAACTTGCTTGCCGTTCTTTTTGAAGTTCCCCTTCTTCCCTTTGCCCTTTTCTTGAAACTAGTGGTCTTGTTAACCATCAACACTTGATGCTCTTTCTTAATTTATACCTTCGTCGATTTCAGCATCGCGAAGAGGAGCTCAGGAATTATTTTTCTTCATCCCTTGCATATTATAGTTCATCACAAAGTTCTAGTAACTTGGTGATAGTGACTAGAGAATTCTATCAATTACTATCTTATCTGGAAGATTAACTCCCACTTGATTCAAGCAATTGTGGTACCCAGACAATCTGAGCACATGCTCACTGGTTGAGCTTATTCTCCTCCATCTTGTAGGCAAAGTACTTTCAGAGGTCTCATACCTCTCGACATGAGCATGAGTATGAAATACCAATTTCAAATCTTGGAACATCTTATATGCTCCATGGCGTTCAAAACATTTTTGAAGTCCTGGTTTTAAGCCGTAAAGCATGGTGCACTTAACTATCAAGTAGTCATCATACCGAGCTTTTGTCAAAAACGTTCATAACGTCTACATCTACTCCTGCAATAGGTTTGTCACCTAGCAGTGCATCAAGGACATAATTCTTCTGTGCAGCAATGAGGATAAACCGCAGATCACGGATCCAATCCGCATCATTGCTACTAACATCTTTCAACTTAGTTTTCTCTAGGAACATATAAAAAAATGAACAGGGAGCAACATCGCGAGCTATTGATCTACAACATAGATATGCTAATACTACCATGGCTAAGTTCATGATAAATTAAAGTTCAATTAATCATATTACTTAAGAACTCCCACTTAGATAGACATCCCTCTAATCCTCTAAGTGATCACGTGATCCATATCAACTAAACCATGTCCGATCATCACGTGAGATGGATCAGTTTCAATGGTGAACATCACTATGTTGATCATATCTACTAGATGATTCACACTCGACCTTTCGGTCTCAGTGTTCTGAGGCCATATCTGCATATGCTAGGCTCGTCAAGTTTAACCTGAGTATTCTGCGTGTGTAAAAACTGGCTTGCACCCGATGTAGATGGACGTAGAGCTTATCACACCCTATCATCATGTGGTGTCTGGGCACGATGAACTTTGGCAACGGTGCATACTCAGGGAGAACACTTTTATCTTGAAATTTAGTGAGAGATCATCTAATAATGCTACCGTCAATCAAAGCAAGATAAGATGCATAAAAGATAAACATCACATGCAATCAATATAAGTGATATGATATGGCCATCATTATCTTGTGCTTGTGATCTCCATCTTCGAAGCACCATCATGATCACCATCGTCACCGGTGCGACAACTTGATCTCCATCGTAGCATCGTTGTCGTCTCGCCATTCTTATGCTTCTATGACTATCGCTACCGCTTAGTGATAAAGTAAAACATTACATGGCGATTGCATTGCATACAATAAAGCGACAACCATATGGCTCCTGCCAGTTGCCGATAACTCGGTTACAAAACATGATTATCTCATACAATAAAATTTAGCATCATGCTTTGACCATATCACATCACAACATGCCCTGCAAAAACAAGTTAGACGTCCTCTACTTTGTTGTTGCAAGTTTTACGTGGCTGCTACGGGCTGAGCAAGAACCGTTCTTACCTACGCATCAAAACTACAACGATAGTTTGTCAAGTTAGTGTTGTTTTAACCTTCTCAAGGACCGGGCGTAGCCACACTCGGTTCAACTAAAGTTGGAGAAACTGACACCTGCCAGCCAGCTGTGTGCAAAGCACGTCGGTAGAACCAGTCTCGCGTAAGCGTACGCGTAATGTCGGTCCGGGCCGCTTCATCCAAAAATACCGCCGAACCAAAGTATGACATGCTGGTAAGCAGTATGACTTATATCGCCCACAACTCACTTGTGTTCTACTCGTGCATATGACATCATCGCATAAAACCTGGCTCGGATGCCACTGTTGGGGAACGTAGTAATTTCAAAAATTTCCTACGCACACGCAAGATCATGGTGATGCATAGCAACGAGAGGGGAGAGTGTTGTCCACGTACCCTCGTAGACTGAAAGCGGAAGCGTTAGCACAACGCGGTTGATGTAGTCGTACGTCTTCATGATCCGACCGATCCAAGTACCGAACGCACGGCACCTCCGAGTTCAGCACACGTTCATCTTGATGACGTCCCGCGAACTCCGATCCAGCGGAGCTTCACGGGAGAGTTCCATCAGCACGATGGCGTGATGATGGTGATGATGTTGCTACCGACGCAGGGCTTCGCCTAAGCACCGCTACGATATGAGCGAGGTGGAATATGGTGGAGGGGGGCACCGCACACGGCTAGGAGAGATCAACAAATCAACTTGTGTGTCTATGGGGTTCCCCTGCCCCCGTATATAAAGGAGCAAGGGAGGAGGAGGCCGTCCCTAGGAGGGGCGCGCCAAGGGAGTAGGATTCCTACTCCTAGTTGGAGTAGGTTTCCTCCTTTCCTAGTCCAACTAGGAGAAGGGGGGAAGAGGAGAAGGAAGGGAGAGGGGGGCCGCGCCCCAAACCCCTTGTCCAATTTGGACTGGGCTTGGGAGGGGCGCGTGCCACCTCCTGGCTGCTGCATCTCCTTCCCACTAAGGCCCATTAAGGCCCAATACTTCTTTCCCGTATTTCCGTAACTCCCCGGTACTCCGAAAAATACCCGAATCACTCGGAACTTTTCCGATGTCCGAATATAGTCGTCCAATATATCGATCTTTATGTCTCGACCATTTCGAGACTCCTCGTCATGTCCCCGATCTCATCCGGGACTTCGAACTACCTTCGGTACATCAAAACATATAAACTCATAATATAACTATCATCGAAACTTTAAGCGTGCGGACCCTACGGGTTCGAGAACTATGTAGACATGACCGAGACACGTCTCCGGCCAATACCAATAGCGGAACCTGGATGCTCATATTGGCTCCCACATATTCTACAAAGAGCTTTATCAGTCAAACCGCATAACAACGTACGTTGTTCCGTTCGTCATCGGTATGTTACTTGCCCGAGATTCGATCGTCGGTATCTCAATACCTAGTTCAATCTCGTTACCGGCAAGTCTATTTACTCGTTCCGTAATACATCATCCCGCAACTAACTCATTAGTTGCAATGCTTGCAAGGCTTATAGTGATGTGCTTTACCGAGTGGGCCCTGAGATACCTCTCCGATAATCGGAGTGACAAATCCTCATCTCGAAATATGCCAACCCAACAAGTACCTTTGGAGACACCTGTAGAGCACCTTTATAATCACCCAGTTACGTTGTGACGTTTTGTAGCACACAAAGTGTTCCTCCGGTAAACGGGAGTTGCATAATATCATAGTCATAGGAACATGTATAAGTCATGAAGAAAGCAATAGCAACATACTAAATGATCGAGTGCTAAGCTAACGGAATGGGTCAAGTCAATCACATCATTCTCCTAATGATGTGACCCCGTTAATCAAATGACAACTCATGTCTATGGCTAGGAAACATAACCATCTTTGATCAACGAGCTAGTCAAGTAGAGGCTTACTAGTGACACTCTGTTTGTCTATGTACTCACACATGTATTATGTTTCCGGTTAATACAATTATAGCATGAATAATAAACATTTATCATGAAATAAGGAAATAAATAATAAATTTATTATTGCCTCTAGGGCATATTTCCTTCAGATGGTCTCTCTCAAACAACCGTGCAACCAAATAGCAAAGAGTCTCTTGTGTCCCCAACACACCCAATACAATGGTAAATTGTATAGGTGCACTAGTTCGGCGAAGAGATGGTGATACAAGTGCAATATGGATGGTAGATATAGGTTTTTGTAATATGAAAATATAAAAATAGCAAGGTAGCAAGTGGTAAAAGTGAGCATAAACGATATTGCCATGCTAGGAAACAAGGCCTAGGGTTCATATTTTCACTAGTGCAAGTTCTCTCAACAATAATAACATAATTGGATCATATAACTATCCCTGAACATGCAACAAAGAGTCACTCCAAAGTCACTAATAGAGGAGAACAAACGAAGAGATTATTGTAGGGTACAAAACCACCTCAACGTTATTCTTTCCGATCAATCCATTGGGCTATTCCTATAAGTGTCACAAACAGCCCTAGAGTTCGTATTAAAATAACACCTTAAGACACAAATCAACCAAAACCCTAATGTCACCTAGATACTCCAATGTCACCTCAAGTATCCGCGGGTATGATTATTCGATATGCATCACACAATCTCAGATTCATCTATTCAACCAACACAAAGAACTTCAAAGAGTGCCCCAAAGTTTCTACCGGAGAGTCAAGAAGAAAACGTATGCCAACCCCTATGCATAAGTTCACAAGGTCATAGAACTCGCAAGTTGATTACTAAAACATTGATCACGTGAAAGACATGCAAGACATACATCAAGTGTTCTCAAATCCTTAAAGGCTCAATCCGAAAAGATAACTTCAAAGGGAAAACTCAATTCATCACAAGGAGATAGAGGGGGAGAAACATCATAAGATCCAACTATAATAGCAAAGCTCGTGGTACATCAAGATCATGCCATATCAAGAACACGAGAGAGAGAGAGAGAGATCAAACACATAGCTACTGGTACATACCCTCGGCCCCGAGGGTGAACTACTCCCCTCCTCGTCATGGAGAACACCAGGATGATGAAGATGGCCACCGGTGATGATTCCCCCCTCTGGCAGGGTGCCGGAACAGGGCCCCGATTGGTTTTTGGTGGCTACAGAGGCTTGGGGCGGTGGAACTCCCGATCTAGGTTAAGTTCTGGAAGTTTGGGGATTTATAGGAGAGGTTGGCATCGAGAACAAGTCAGGGGGCCCCACAGGGAGTCCACGAGGCAAGGGCGCACTCCAGGGGAGTGGGTGCGCCCTCCACCCTCATGGGGCCCATGGGACTCTCCTCCGATAACTCATTGTTCAATGATTTTTTATTTTCCATAAAAAATCTCCGTCGATTTTCAGCGCATTTCGAGAACTTTTATTTCTGCACAAAAACAACACCAGGGTAGTTCTACTGAAAACAACGTCAGTCCGGGTTAGTTCTAATCAAATCATACCAAAATCATGTAGAAATATTATAAACATGGCATGAATACATCAAAAATTATAGATACGTTGGAGACGTATCAAGCATCCCCAAGGTTAATTCCTGCTCGTCCTCGAGTAGGTAAATGATAAAAACAGATTTTTTGATGTGGAACATATTTATCAATGTAATCTTTTTTATTGTGCCAGAATATTCAGATCCGAAAGATTCAAGACAAAAGTTTAATATTGACATAAAAACAATAATACTTCAAGCATACTATAAAGGAATCATGTCTTCTCAAAATAGCATGGCCAAAGAAAGCTTATCCCTACAAGATCATATAGTTTTGCTATGCTCCATCTTCGTCACACAAAATATTCAAATTATGCACAACCCCGATGACAAGCCAAGCAATTGTTTTAAGTATTCTCAAACCTTTTCAACTTTCATGCAATACATGAGCATGAGCCATGGACATAGCACTATAGGTGGAATAGAGGGGTGGTTGTGGAGAAGACAAAAAGGAGGAAGATGGTCTCACATCAACTAGGCGTATTAATGGGCTATGGAGATGCCCATCAATAGATATCAATGTGAGTGAGTAGGGATTGACATGCAACGGATGCACTAGAGCTATAAATGTATGAAATCTCAACAAAAGAAACTAGGTGGGTGTGGATCCAACTTGCTTTCTCACGAATACCTAGGGCATTTTGAGGAAGCCCATTATTGGAATATACAAGCCAAGTTATATAATGAAAATTCCCACTAGTATATGAAAGTGACAAAATAAGAGACTCTCTATCCTGAAGATCATGGTGCTACTTTGAAGCACAAGTGTGGAAAAGGATAGTAGCATTGTCCCTTCTCTCTTTTTCTCTCATTTTTTGGTTTGTCTTATTTGGCCTCACTTTTTTTCATTGGCTTCTTTGGCCTCTTATTTTTCCTCACACGGGAGAATGCTCTAATAATGATGATCATCACACTTCTATTTATTTACAAGTCAAGGATTACAACTCGATACTTAGAACAAAATATGACTCTATATGAGTGCCTCCGGCGGTGTACCGGGATGTGTAATGAATCAAGAGTGACATGTATGAAAAAATTATGAATGGTGGCTTTGCCACAAATACGATGTCAACTACATGATCATGCAAGGCAATATGAGATGGAGCGTGTCATAATAGATGGAATGGTGGAAAGTTGCATGGCAATATATCCCGGAATGGCTATGGAAATGCCATAATAGGTAGGTATGGTGGCTGTTTTGAGGAAGGTAAATGGTGGTTTTATGGTACCGGCGAAAGTTGCGCGGTACTAGAGAGGCTAGCAACGGTGGAAGGGTGAGAGTGCGTAGAATCCATGGACTCAACATTAGTCATAAAGAACTCACATACTTACTGCACAAATATACAAGTAATCAAGACCAAGAACTATGCGCATGCTCCTGGGGGGATAGATTGGTAGGAAAAGACCATCGCTCGTCCCCGACCACCACTCATAAGGAAGACAATCAAAGAAACACCTCATGCTTCAAATTTGTTACACAACGGTTACCACACGTGCATGCTACGGGACTTGGAAACCTCAACACAAGTATTTCTCAAATTCACAACTACTCAACTAGCATGACTCTAATATCACCATCTTCATATCTCAAAACAATCATAAGGAATCAAACTTCTCATAGTATTCAATGCACTTTATATGAAAGTTTTTATTATATCCCTCTTGGATGCTTATCATATTAGGATTAAATTTATAGCCAAAGCAAATTACCATTCTGTTATAAAAGACTCTCAAAATAATATAAGTGAAGCATGAGAGATCAATAGTTTCTTCAAAATAAAACTACCCTCATGCTCTAAAACATATAAGTGAAGCACTAGAGCAACTGACAAACTACTCCGAAAGATATAAGTGAAGATCAATGAGTAGTCGAATAATTATGCAACTATGTGAAGACTCTCTAACATTTTAGAATTTCAGATCTTGGTATATTATTCAAACAGCAAGCAAAATAAAACAAAACAAAATGACGCTCCAAGCAAAACACATATCATGTGGTGAATAAAAATATAGCTCCAAGTAAGGTTACCGATGAACGAAGACGAAAGAGGGAATGCCATCCGGGGCGTCCCCAAGCTTAGGCTCTTGATTGTCCTTTAATATTACCTTGGGGTGCCTTGGGAATCCCCAAGATTAGGCTCTTTCCACTCCTTATTCCATAGTCCATCCAATCTTTACCCAAAACATGAAAACTTCACAACACAAAACTCAATAGAAAACTCATAAGCTCCGTTAGTATATGAAAATAAATCACCACTTTTGGTACTGTTGTGAACTCATTCTAAATTCATATTGGTGTAATATCTACTGTATTCCAACTTATCTATGGTTCATACCCTCCAATACTACTCATAGATTCATCAAAATAAGCAAACAAGACAATGAAAACAGAATCTGTCAAAAACAGAACAGTCTGTAGTAATCCGGAGAATTCGAATACTTTTGTAACTCCAAACATTCTGAAAACTTAGGAAGACCAGGATAAAAAGTATATTGATCTACTGCAGTTGGAATTGGTATTTTATCGCTCCCTGGTAAAAAATGATAATTATTTTCGTGAGCGCATACTTTCTGTTTTTATCATCAAGATCAAACAACAATCACCCAAGAAGATCCCAAAGGCTTTACTTGGCACTTTATTGAAACAAAAGCTATAAAACATGATTACTACAGTATCTTAATAATTAGTACACAAAAAAACAGTAGGGGTAAATGTTGGGTTGTCTCCCAACAAGCGCTTTTCTTTATTGCTTTTCAGCTAGGCATGATGATTTCAATGATGCTCACATAAATGATAAGAATTGAAACATAAAGAGAGCATCATGAAGAATATAACTAGCTCATTTAAGCCTAACCCACTTCCTATGCATAGGGATTTTGTGAGCAAACAATTTATGGAAACAAGAATCAACTAGCATAGGAAGACAAAACAAGCATAACTTCAAGATTTTAAGCACATAGAGAGGAAATTTGATATTATTGCAATTCCTACAAGCATATATTCCTCCCTCATAATAATTTTCAGTAGCATCATGAATGAATTCAACAATATAACCATCAAATAAAGCATTTTTTTCATGATCTACAAGCATATAATTTCTATTACTCTCCACATAAGCAAATTTCTTCTCATGAATAGTAGTGGGAGAAAACTCAACAAAATAACTATCATGTGAGGCATAATCCAATTGAAAATTAAAATCATGCTAACAAGTTTCATGGTTATCATTATTATTTATAGCATACATGTCATCACAATAATCATCATAGATAGCAACTTTGTTCTCATAATCAATTGGAACCTCTTCCGAAATAGTGGATTCATCACTAAATAAAGTCACGACCTCTCCAAATCCACTTTCATAATTATCACAATACGATTCAACACCCTCCAAAATAGTGGGATCATTAACTTCCTAAAGTTGACACTCTTCCAAACCCACTTTTATCAATATAATCATCATAAATAGGAGGCATGCTATCAGCATAATAAATTTGCTCATCAAAACTCTGGAGACTAAAAGTATCATCTTCGTTAAACATAGCATCCCCAAGCTTGGGACAAACATTAATTGCAGCAAATAAATTCTCAAACATGTCATTCTCATCAAACATAGCATCCCCAAGCTTGGGCATTTTCTTATCATAAGCATAATCACTCTCATCATTAATAGTATGGATAGCACCAATAGTATAGCAATTATCATCATCATAATGAGTAATAGGAGCAACATCATTTGGGAGGGATACCTTTTTTCCTTGGATTCTCCGTCTTTTCTTTTTCTTCTTCACATTATGTGTGGGTTTAATCCTCTTTTTTGAGCTCCTTATTAATGAGATTGTTTGAATAGAAGGCTCCTCCTCGTTACCTGATTCATCATAAGAAATAATAGGAGGATATTGGGAAGTCTCTTCCCTTTCATTAGTATTCTCTTCATCTTCTATTTGTTTTCATCTCTTTATGTAATTGGCAATATAAGGAATTTCAATGCAATTCACCACACAATACATATAAATTTCCTCTAGATCAAAATCAAGAACTGTCTCAAGGGCAAATTCTGGACTATCCTTAGTTATACGTTTCATTTCTTCATAACCCAGAAGCAAACTAAGTTCATTATGATGCGCAAGGGAAATCAAGTCATCACAATTTTTGGACATGATTCAATCATGCTCATCATTAAAAGATTTAGTGCCAAATATTTTAATGCATTCTTCTTCTAGCACTTGGGCACAATTTTCCTTTCCGTCATTTTCATGAAAGATATTAAAATGATGAAGCATATGAGGCAACCTCAATTTCATTTTTTATAGTTTTATTTTATAGACTAAACTAGTGATAAAACAAGAAACAAAAAGATTCGATTGCAAGATCTAAAGATATACCTTCAAGCGCTCACCTCCCCGGCAATGGCGCCAGAAAAGAGCTTGATGTCTACTACACAACCTTCTTCTTATAGACGTTGTTGGGCCTCCAAGTGCAAAGATTTGTAGGACAGTAGCAAATTTCCCTCAAGTGGATGACCTAAGGTTTATCAATCCGTGGGAGGCATAGGATGAAGATGGTATCTCTCAAACAACCGTGCAACCAAATAGCAAAGAGTCTCTTGTGTCCCCAATACACCCAATACAATGGTAAATTGTATAGGTGCACTAGTTAGGCAAAGAGATGGTGATACAAGTGCAATATGGATGGTATATATAGGTTTTTGTAATCTGAAAATATAAAAGCAGCAAGGTAGCAAGTGGTAAAAGTGAGCATAAACGGTATTGCAATGCTAGGAAACAAGGCCTAGGGTTCATACTTTCACTAGTGCAAGTTCTCTCAACAATAATAACATAATTGGATCATATAACTATCCCTCAACATGCAACAAAGAGTCACTCCAAAGTCACTAATAGCGGAGAACAAACAAATAGATTGTTGTAGGGTACGAAACCACCTCAAAGTTATTCTTTCCGATCAATCCATTGGGCTATTCCTATAAGTGCCACAAACAGCCCTGGAGTTCGTAGTAAAGTAACACCTTAAGACACAAATAAAACAAAACCCTAATGTCACCTAGATACTCCAATGTCACCTCAAGTATCCACGTGTATGATTATATGATATGCATCACACAATCTCAGATCCATCTATTCAACCAACACAAAGAACTTCAAAGAGTGCCCCAAAGTTTCTACCGGAGAGTCAAGACGAAAACGTGGGCCAACCCCTATACATAAGTTCACAAGGTCACAGAACTCGCAAGTTGATCACCAAAACATACAACAACTGGATCATGTGAATATCCCATTGTCACCATAGATAAGCACATGCAAGACATACATCAAGTGTTCTCAAATCCTTAAAGACTCAATCCGATAAGATAACT
This sequence comes from Triticum urartu, assembly GCF_003073215.2. Classification (NCBI taxonomy): domain Eukaryota; kingdom Viridiplantae; phylum Streptophyta; class Magnoliopsida; order Poales; family Poaceae; genus Triticum; species Triticum urartu. The sequence goes on from NC_053023.1 coordinate 343,195,231, forward strand.
TCAAAGGGAAAACTCAATTCATCACAAGGAGATAGAGGGGGAGAAACATCATAAGATCCAACTATAATAGCAAAGCTCGCGGTACATCAAGATCGTGCCATATCAAGAACACGAGAGAGAGAGAGATCAAACACATAGCTACTGGTACATACCCTCAGCCCCGAGGGTGAACTGCTCCCTCCTCGTCATTGACAACGCCAGGATGATGAAGATGGCCATCGGTGATGATTCCCCCCTCCGACAGGGTGCCTGAACAGGGCCCCGATTGGTTTTTGGTGGCTACAAAGGGTTGCGGCGGCGGAACTCCCGTTCTAGGTTTTGTTCTGGAAGTTTGGGGATTTATAGGAGAGGTTGGCGTCGAGAAAAATTCAGGGGCCCCCATAGGGAGTCCACAAGGCAGGGGGCACGCCCCAAGGGGGTGGGCGCGCCCTCCACCCTCGTGGGGCCCATGGGACTCCACTCTGGTAACTCTTCGTTCTAGTAATTTTTATATTTTCTAGAAAAAATCTCCATCGATTTTCGGCTCATTCTGAGAACTTTTATTTCTGCACAAAAACAACACCACGGTAGTTCTGCTGAAAACATCGTCAGCCCGGGTTAGTTCTAATCAAATCATACCAAAATCATGTAGAAATATTATAAACATGACATGAATAGATAAAAAATTATAGATATGTTGGAGACGCATCATGGGACAATGCTCTAATAATGAAGATGATCACACTTTTATTTACTTACAACTCAAGAATTACAACTCGATACTTAGAACAAAAATATGACTATATATGAATGCCTCTGGTGGTGTACCGGGATGTGAAATGACTCAAGAGCAACATGTATAAAAAGTATGAAAGGTGGCCTTGCCACAAATATGATGTCAACTACATGATCATGGAAAGCAATATGACAATGATGAAGTGTGTCATAATAAATAGAACGGTGGAAGTTGCATGGCAATATATCTTGGAATGGCTATGGAAGCCATAATAGGTAGGTATGGTGGTTGTTTTGAGGAAGGTATATGGTGGGTCTAAGGTACCGGTGAAAGTTGTGCGGTACTAGAGAGGCTAGCAATGGTGGAAGGATGAGAGTGCGTATAATCCATGGACTCAACATTAGTCATAAAGAACTCACATACTTATTGCAAAAATCTATTAGTCATCAAAACAAAGTACTAAACGCATGCGCCTAGCAGGATTGATTGGTAGGAAAAGACCATCTCTTGTCCCCAACCGAAACTCATAAGGAAGACAATCATTAAATACCTCATGCTCCAACTTCGTTACATAACGGTTCACCATACGTGCATGCTACGGGAATCACAAACTTTAACACAAGTATTTCTCCAATCCACAATTACTCACTAGCATGACTCTAATATCACCATCTTTATATCTCCAAACAATCACAAGGAATCAAACTTCTCCTAGTATTCAATGCACTTTATATGAAAGTTTTTATTATATCCCCGTTGGATGCCTATCATATTAGGACTAAATTCATAACCAAAGAAAATTAGCTTGCTATCTAAAGAGACTCACAAAATAATATAAGTGAAGCATGAGAGTTCAACAATTTCTATAAAATAAAACCACCACCGTGCTCTAAAAAGATATAAGTGAAGTACTAGAGCAAAATTGCCTAGCTCAAAAGATATAAGTGATGCACATAGGTATTCTAATAAATCACGATTTATGCGTGTCCCTCTCAAAAGGTGTGTACAGCAAGGATGATTGTGGAAAACTAAAAAGCAAAGACTCATATCATACAAGATGCTCCAAGAAAAACACATATCATGTGGTGAATAAAAATATAGCCTCAAGTAAAGTTATCGATAGACGAAGAAGAAAGAGGGGATGCCTTCCGGAGCATTGATACGTCTCCATCGTATCAATAATTTTTTATTGTTCCATGCCAATATTCTACAACTTTTACATACTTTTGGCAAAAATTTATATGATTTTTCTTGGACTAACATAGTGATCCAGTGCCCAGTGCTAGTTCCTGTTTGTTGCATGTTTTTTGTTTTGCAGAAAATCCATATCAAACAAAGTCCAAACGCGATAAAAACTTATGGAGATTTTTTTGGAATATATGTGACTTTTGGGAAAAAGAATCAACGTGAGACGATCCCCGAGGGGGCCACAAGGCAGGGGGGCGTGCCCTGGGCCCTTGTGGACACCCCGTAAGGCGGTTGGTGCCCTTCTTCGGCCGCAAGAAAGCTAATATCCAGGTAAAAATCGTGTTAAAATATCAGCCCAATCGGAGCGACGGATCTCCGGGATTTAAGAAACAGTGAAAGGCCAGAAATAGAGAGCGCAGAAACAGAAGGAAACAGAGAGAGAGCGATGCAATCTCGGAGGGGCTCCCGCCCCTCTGCCGCCATGGAAGCCATGGACCAGAGGGGAAAACCTTCTCCCATATAGGGGGAAGGTTAAGGAAGAAGAAGAAGGAGGGGGGCTCTCTCCCCCTCTCTCCCGGTGACGCCGGAACGCCGTCAAGGCCATCATTGTGACGGCGATCTACACCAATAAATTCGCCGCCGTCATCACCAACTCTCTCCCCCTGTATGCAGCTGTGTAACACCTCTTCTCCCCTCTGTAATCTCTACTTAAACATGGTGCGCAGTGCGATATATTATTTCCCAATGATGTATGGCTATCCTATGATGTTTGAGTAGATTCATTTTGTCATATGGGTTAATTGATGATCGTGATTGGTTTGAGTTGTATGTTTTATTATTGGTTCTGTCCTATGGTGATCTCCGTTTCGTGCAAGCGTGAGGGATCCCCGATGTAGGGTTTGCAATATGTTCATGATTTGCTTATGGTGGGTTGCTAGAGTGACAGAAGCTTCAAACCAAGTAAGTAGGTTGCTTGCGTATGGGAGTAAAGAGAACTTGATACTTTAATGCTATGGTTGGGTTTTACCTTAATGATCTTTAGTAGTTACGAATGTTTGCTGGACTTCCAATCATAAGTGCATATGATCCAAGAAGAGAAAGTATGTTAGCTTATGCCTCTCCCTCATATAAAATTGCAATAATGATTACGGTCTAGTTATCGATTGCCTAGGGACAAATAACTTTCTTGTAACAAAAAGCTCTATACTAAAACTAACTTAGTTGTTTCTTTATCTAAACAGCCCCTAGTTTTTATTTATGTGTTCTTTATTATCTTGCAAACCTGTCCCTTTACGCCTACAAAGTACTTCTAGTTTCATACTTGTTCTAGGTAAAGCGAACGTAAAGTGTGCGTAGAGTTGTATCAGTGGTCGATAGAACTTGAGGGAACATTTGGTCTACCTTTAGCTCCTCGTTGGGTTCAACACTCTTACTTATCGAAAGAGGCTACAACTGATCCCCTATACTTGTGGGCTATCAAGACCTTTTTCTGGCACTGTTGTTGGGGAGCAATAGCGTGGGGTGAATATTATCGTGTGTGCATGTTTGCTTTATTACTAAGTAGATTTTATTTGTTGTTCTAAGTTGTTCTCTATCTTTGGTTATGGATATGGAACACGAAACACCAAAAAAATTAGGTTTACTTGCTACTCATGGAGATGGGGAATCTCCTAAAACCCTCGATGCTCATTATGTGAAAGATATTATGCACTACTTTAATAATCCTGAGAAAACCCCATTCAATTATATAATGGGAGACACATTGGATCAACGTGAATACTTTAGGGATTATCGCTTGAATCAAAAAGGGAAACTGTTATGGGATGAAATTCATATGTTGCATTGGTATCCTTGGAATTTATGCTTGAGATATGATTATACTTGTTGCTCTAGGATGAAGGCTCCACACCTTCCCTTTTCATGTCAATTTAGTGTTAATCAAACCTTGGTTTCTTATGCTAATGGTATTTATGATTATTATGATGTGGAACGAATAGAAGAATTCGTTGCTTTTAAGGGTGCTTATGAAACTGAATCTTTGTTTGAAAAGTATGAAGCTTTTGATGATGATTTTTATAGGCCTAATTTTTTGCTATACTTAAATATTGGTATGAGAATTATGAATATAATGCCGATATTGATGCATTTATTGAGAAAGTCTTTGTTGTCCAAGAAGAGACTAATATTTTGCAGGAAACTATGTAAGAAGAAAATGATGACACTATGAGCTCATTAGATGAAAAAGATGAAGAGGAGAGCGAAGAACAAAAGGAGGAAGAGAGGATAAGCTACGCGTGCCCACCTTCTAATGATAGTAACTCTTCAACTCATACATTGTTTAATTCCCTTTGTGCTTATCTAGGGATGAATGATATGATGATTACTATGATCCCTTGGATTGGTTTGAAATATCCCATTTGATGAACTTGATGCTTGCTATGCTTGTGGCCATGATGCCAATATGAATGATGCTTATGGAGATGAACTTGCTATAGTTCCTTATGTTAAGAATGAAATTGTTGCTATTGCAGCCACACATGATATTCGTATTGTCTTTTTGAATTCTCCCAACTACACTATACCGGAGAAGTTTTCGCTTATTAAGGATTATATTGATGGGTTGCGTTTTACCGTTACACGTGATGATTTTGATAAAAAACATATGCATGTGCTTGCTGCTCCTACTTGCAATTATTATGAGAGAGGAACTACATCTCCGCCTCTCTATGTTTTCAATCCAATAAAATTGCAAGAAACTGTTTATGCTATGTATTGGCCTTTACTTAATGTGCATGAATTGTTCTTTTATGACATGCCCATGCATAGGAAGAGAGTTAGACTTCATTGTCGTGTGATATATGTTATTTTGTGCTCACTACAAAATTATAAATCATTGTTAATTAAAATTGGCTTCGATATACCTTGGGGTCCGGGTGGATCCATTACTTGAGCACTATATGCCTAGCTTAATGGCTTTAAAGAAAGCGCTGCCAGGAAGACAACTCGGAAGCTTTAGAGATTCATTTTATTCTGTTGGGTGCTTTTAAAAAGTTTAAAAACAAAAAATAAAGCGGAGAGCCTAAAACTTTTTTAAAAAGAAAAGTGAAAGTAAGAAAGACGAGCATCGTTGAAATGGGAGCTAGCCTTGAACTTTGTTCATGCCCATGGAAACTTTGTGAACCTTGATTAGAGAAAATTTTCAATAAAAATAATTATCCCCTTGTACAAATCCGTTGTATTGTAAAAATAATGTGCCAAGATTTTCCTTTAGGATGATTAGATTGATTGTTTGGTGTGTGCAGTGCAAAAACAAAAACTTTGGCTGTGGTGTGTGAATTTTCATTTTTTTACTGAACATTGAATGTTTCTGAATTGTTTTGCAAAATACTTATATACAAATTGTTTATTTTTTCCTAATTTTTCAGAATTTTTGGAGTTAAAAAAGTATGGTAGATGTTCAAATTACTACAGACTATCTTGTTTAAGACAGATTTTGTTTTTGATGCATTGTGTTGCTAGTTTTGATGAAACTATCGATTTTATTGGTGGTATAGGGCATGGAGAAGTTATAATACAATAGCTACAATACAAAAATAAAATATGAATGAGTTTGCAATAGTACTTGAAGTGGTGATTTATTTTATTATACTAACAGATCTCACGTGGGTTTTGTTAAGTTTTGTGTGATTAAAGTTTTCAAGTTTTGGGTGAGATCACGATGGATGAAGGAATAAGGAGTGGCAAGAGCCTAAGCTTGGGGATGCCCGAGGCCTCCCAATGTAATTTTCAAGGACTCCTAAGCAACTAAGCTTGGGGATGCCCCGGAAGGCATCCCCTCTTTCTTCTAACGTCCATCGGTAATTTTACTTGGAGCTATATTTTTATTCGTCACATGATATGCGTAAATCTTGGAGCGTCATGTGCTTTTTATTTTTATTTTAATAATGCAACATGCTGGTATGAGATAGTCCTTGGTTGATTTATAGAATGCTTCATGCACTTCACTTATATCTTTTGAGTATGGCTTTATAGAATGCTTCATGTGCTTCACTTATATCATTTGAAGTTTGGATTGCGTGTTTCTCTTCACATAGAAAACCACCATTTGTAGAATGCTATTTTTCTTCACTTATATTTGTTAGAGAGTGGGCATATATTTTGTAGAAAGAATTAAACTCTCTTTCTTCACTTATATCTATTTAGAGAGTCATCAGGAATTGGTCATTCACATGGTTAGTCATAAAATCCTACATAACTTGTAGATCACTGAATATGATATGTTTGATTCCTTGCAATAGTTTTGTGATATAAAGATGGTGATATTACAGTCATGCTAGTGATTAATTGTGGATTGATAGAAATACTTGTGTTGAGGTTTGTGATTCCCGAAGCATGCACGTATGGTGAACCATTATGTGATGAAGTTGGAGCATGATTTATTTTATGATTGTCTTCCTTATGAGTGATGGTCAGGGATGAGCGATAGTCTTTTCCTACCAATCTATCCCCCTAGGAGTATGCGTGTAGTACTTTGTTTCGATAGCTAATAGATTTTTGCAATAAGTATGTGAGTTCTTTATGAATAATGTTGAGTCCATGGATTATACACACTCCCCCCTTCCACCATTGCTAGCCTCTTCGGTACCGTGCATTGCCCTTTCTCACCTCAAGAGTCGGTGCAAACTTCGCCAGTGCATCCAAACCCCGTGATATGATACACTCTGTCACACAAAAGCCTCCTTATATCTTCCTCAAAATATCCACCATACCTACATATCATGGCATTTCCATAGCCATTCCGAGATATATTGCCATGCAACTTCCATCATCATCATATACTTGACTTGAGCATTCATTGTCATAAGATAGCTAGCATGATATTTTCATGGCTTGTCCATTTTTTTGATATCTTTGCTATGCTAGATCATTGCACATCCTGGTACACCGCTAGAGGCATTCACATAGAGTCATGTTTTGTTCTAGTATTGAGTTGTAAGTACATAAAAGTGTGATGATCAACATTATTAGAGCATTGCCCAAGTGAGTAAAGGATGATGGAGACTATGATTTCCCCACAAGTCGGCATGAGACTCCAGACGAAAAAAAATAAAAATAAAATAAAAAAGAGGCCAAAAAGGAGAGCCCAAAAAAAAGAAAAAAAGAAAAAAAATGAGAGAAAAAGAGAGAAGGGGCAATGCTACTATCCTTTTACCACACTTGTGCTTCAGAGTATCACCATATTCTTCATATAGAGAGTCTCTTGAGTTATCACTTTCATATACTGGTGGGAATTTTCATTATAGAACTTGGCAAGTATTTCCGATGATGGGCTTCCTCAAATGCCCGAGGTCTTCATGAGCAAGCAAGTAGGATGCACACCCACTTACTTTTTAGTTTGAGCTTTCATACACTTATAGATCTTAGTGCATCCGTTGCATGGCAATCCCTACTCCTCACATTGACACCAATTGATGGGTATCTCCATAGCCCGTTGATTAGCCGTGTTGATGTGAGACTTTCTTCCTTTTTGTCTTCTCCACACAACCCCCACCATCATATTCTATTCCACCTATAGTGTTATATCCATGGCTCACGCTCATGTATTGCGTGAAAGTTGAAAAGGCTTGAGAACATTAAAAGTACGAAACAATTGCTTGGCTTGTCATCGGGGTTGCGCATAATGAAATACTTTGTGTAATGAAGATGGAGCATAGCCAGACTATATGATTTTGTAGGGATAATTTTATTTTGCCATGTTATTGTGAGAAAGACATGATTGCTTTATTAGTATGCTTGAAGTATTATTCTATTAATTTGAAATGATAGACTATTGCTTTGAATCACTCGTGTCTTAATATTCATGCCATGATTAGATTATATGATCAAGATTATGCTAGGTAGCATTCCACATCAAAAAAAATCTTTTTTATCATTTACCTACTCGAGGACGAGCGAGAATTAAGCTTGGGGATGCTGATATGTCTCCGTCATATCTATAATTTTTGATTGTTCCATGCCAATATTCTACAACTTTTACATAATTTTGGCAACAATTTATATGATTTTCTTGGACTAACATATTGATCTAGTGCCCAATGCTAGTTTTTTGTTGCATGTTTTTTGTTTCGCAGAAAATCCATATCAAACGGAGTCCAAATGCGATAAAAACTTATGGAGATATTTTTTTGGAATATATGTGATTTTTGGGAAAAAGAATCAATGTGAGACAATGCCCGAGGGGGCCACAAGGCAGGGGACGTGCCCCAGGGGGTAGGGCGAGTCCTAGGACCTTGTGGCCACCCCGTAAGGCGGTTGCTTCCCTTCTTCGGCCGCAAGAAAGCTAATATCTGGATAAAAATTGTGATAAAATTTCAGCCCAATCGGAGTTACGGATCTCCGGGAATTGAAGAAATGGTGAAAGGCCAGAAACAAAGAGAGCAAAAAACAGAAGGAAGTAGAGAGAAATCCAATCTCGGAGGGGATCCCGCCCCTCCGCCGCCATGTAGCGACCCGACCTCAAACGGTCAAGTCTCTGTGCTTTAGTGTCATTCCTAGACGGTAATGCTGACACACACAGTACTCGAGGATTTATAACAGAGTAGCAATCACACACTTATAAACCGAATGTCTCAAAAGAGAACTTATTACAATAAATATGGCTTAAGGCCATCTAACACGATAACAGCGGAAGGCTTGGAAGATAAAGTGAGTCCATCAACTCCAACGGCATAGCTGAGCTGCACGACAACAACCTAACGAACCTTACTCCTCGTCTGAAAAGTCTGCAACATAATACGTTGCAGCCCGAAAACGGGTCAGCACATGGAATATGCTGGCAAAGTACCACAGTAGAGCAAGAACAGAATAATACTATCACTACATGCATATTTGGCTGGTGGAAAGCTCTATGGTTACAATTTTTGCGAAAAGCCAATTTTTCCCTACAACAATGGAATAGATTTTATTTGACTATCATGGTAGTTGAAACATCATTGATAAGGTTCCTCCAACTCAATCCCAATTAAAGTAATTATCAACCCAACAATATTAAGTTTAAAAGTGATGGGATACTTAAGATACTCCAAGTACTAGATACTCAAGATTGTCCATAATCGGGGACACGGCTAACCATGATTAGTTTATACACTCTGCAGAGGTTTGCGCACTTTTCCCCACAAGACTCGATCGCCTCCATTGAATTTCTTACACTACATGGTGTTTGAGAAACGGATGACCGAGACATAGTCTTTTAGAAACATTAACTCTCTACTCCAGGCAGACCATACCAAATCTACAACCCACTACCTGCTGATCTACCTCTTCGAGAGCTTCACGTAACTTACTCAACTATGCTAGAGCCCATAATAGCTTGTGGCTGCACACGGAAGTTTCTAGCATGAATCATCTCAGTTCCCTTTGAGCCTGGGTGGCGGTCCATAGGAAAATCACACGAAACCCCGGGATTTCCAAAAATACAGGCAACACTGGGTTCTCCAGGTGCCTCAATCCACCCAAATGTGTATTCAAGTTTCCACCTTAAGTTGAACCATTAATTAACAATCTCACATCTGTCATGGATTTCACTCACCCAAACCACGTCTACGAGCATAACATAGCAATATAAGCATCGCGTAAAAGTAACTCCCAAGGGTTTGAATGTAGCAGGGCAATAGGTTCTACCTCATCAACTACTTCCCAACCCACATGTTAATGGCATCCTAATCATGCAATGTTTGAGGATTGAACTAATGCAATAAAACTGGGTATGGAAAAAGTATGATCAATGTGTTACTTGCCTTGCTGACGATCCGCGAAACCTAGGGACTCGATGTAGCACGCTTCGCACTCCGGGAATTCTATCGCAAACAAACAATAGCATCCATAAGCAATCAAGCAAAGAAACACGGGTAAATCTCAAATAAGAAGAGATTGACCGGAAAGTTCAACTTAAGAACTCCGGTTTGCAAAAAGAATCAAATCAAACGGAGCAACAAAACTCAAACGGCGAAAGAAAACAAGATCCGTTTACTAATCTAGACTAAGGTCAAATTTTACAGTAGAAAATTCTTGTTTAAGTTGATTTAAACAGAAAGAGGGTCTCGAGACGAAGATCTAGGCGCTTGAATTGCCTGATTCCGACAAATGAGCGAAAAGATTATCTGAAACGAAAATCGGATCAGAAATCGTGATTGAAAATAATCGCGGAAAAATCCGATAAAAGAAAACTGATGAACAGGCTAACGAACGAGCGTTCATTGTCTGTAGCTAACGAGCGAAAACCGTTCGTTTAAACAAACATACGGACGAACATCCGCTAAATAGAAAAACCGGGAAAACCAGCGAACCGATCTAAAAAAATGAACTAGGGTTTTTCTAAAAAAACCGAATCAGTTTTCAAAAAAAAAACCGGCGGCGGCGAGACGACTACCTCATCGGGTCTGGCGAGACGCGGGGCTCCGGCGGCGGGGCTGCGGCTTGCGGGGCGAGGCGAGGGGCGGCGGCGGCGCTGCGGCGGCGACGAGGCGCGGGGCGAGGCACGGCTAGGCGGCGCGGCTCGCGGGCGGGTTGGGTGGTGGTGGTGGGAGGGGGAGGTATATAAAGGAGGGGGGTGCTTGGAGGAGGGGCCAAGGCGGCGGCGGAGGAGTCCGGCTCGGACTCCTGTCCGAGTCGGCGGCGGCGGCGCGCGTGCGTCCTGGATGAGACGGCAGCGCGGGAGATGGGCCGGCCCGGCTGGGTTTCGGCCCAGTCGGCGCCCGAAGTTTTTTTTAAAACAATTCTGCCGAACAGAAATAAATCCTAGAAAATAAAATAAAAAACTAAAAATGCCAAAACAAATTTTCATCGTCTAAATAAAATATTTAGAGCGAGATGAACATTTTCTTGGCCCTACAATGCAATTTTAAAAACATGCGATTTTTCTAATGCAAACAAAATTGCAATAAAATCCGAATAAAATCAAATATTTGATTTGAATATTTTTCCTCCAATATTTCATTTATTTTGGAGAAGTCATATTATCTCCTCTCTTATATTTTGATATGAAATATTTTTCGAAGAGAAAAATAATTAAAACCAACCTCCTCGTTTCAATATTTGATAAAAATCAAATTTGAAAACCGGGAAATCCCCAACTCTCTCCGAGGGTCCTTGAGTTGCTTAGGATTTTCGAGGATCGCGAGACGAAAATGCAATGAAATATGATATGCAAGAATGATCTATGTATAACATTCCAAATTGAAAATTTGGGATGTTACACGCCATGGTTGCCATGGACCAGAGGGTAAACCCTTCTCCTATCTAGGGGGAAGGTCAAGGAAGAAGAAGAAGGAGGAGGGATCTCTCCCCCCTCTCTCCCGATGGCATCGGAACACCGCCGGGGCCATCAACGTGACGGCGATCTACACCAACAACTTTGCAGCCGTCATCACCAACTCCCCCCCTCCATGAAGCGATGTAACACCTCTTATCCCCGTGGTAATCTCTATTTAAACATGGTGCTCAACACTATATATTATTTCCCAATGTTGTATGGCCATCCTATGATGTTTGAGTAGATCCATTTTGTCCTATGGGTTAATTGATGATCGTGATTGGTTTGAGTTGTATGTTTTATTGTTTTGTCCTATGGTGCTCTCCATGTCATGCAAGCGTGAGGGATCCCCTCGTAGGGTTTGCAATATGTTCATGATTTTCTTACGGTGGGTTGCTAGAGTCACAGAAGCTTAAACCCGAGTAAGTAGGTTGTTTGCGTATGGGAGTAAAGAGGACTTGATATGTATGTTAGCTTATGGCTCTCCCTCATATAAAATTGCAATAATGATTGCCGGTCTAGTTATCGATTGCCTAGGGACAAATAACTTTCTTGTGACAAAAATCTCTCTAGTAAAACTAACTTAGTTGTTTCTTTATGTAAGTAGCCCCTAGTTTTTATTTACATGTTCTTTATTATCTTGCAAACCTATCCCTTTACACCTACAAAGTACTTCTAGTTTCATACCTGTTCTAGGTAAAGCGAACGTAAAGCGTGTGTAGAGTTGTATCGGTGGTCGATAGAACTTGAGGGAACATTTGTTCTACCTTCAGCACCTCGTTGGGTTCGACACTCTTACCTATAGAAAGAGGCTACAACTGATCCCTATACTTGTGGGTTATCAGGCATCCCCAAGCTTTGGCTCTTGGTTGTCCTGGAATGTTACCTTGGGGTGCCTTGGGCATCCCCAAGCTTAGGCTCTTGCCACTCCTTATTCCATAGTCCATCAAATCTTTTGCCCAAACCTTGAACATGTCACAACACAAAACTCAACAGAAAATATCATGAGATCCGTTAGTATAAGAAAATAAACCACCACTTATGGTACTATTGTGAAATTATCCATGGTTCATACCCTCGATACTACCCATAGATTCATCAAAATAAGCAAACAACACAAACAAAACAGAATCTGTCAAAAACAGAACAGTGTGTAGCAATCTGGTACTCTCAAATACTTATGTAACTCCAACAATTATGAAAAATTAGGACAACCTAGGCAATTTGTATATTAATCTTCTGCAAAAATAATAAGTATTTTATCATGCTTCTTCTAAAAATGAGAATTTTTTTCCTGAGCGCAAACGTTTCTGTTTTTTAGCAAGATCAAATCAACTATCACCGTAAGCTATCCCAAAGGTCTTACTTGGCACAAACACTAATTAAAACACAAAAACACATCTAACTAGGGGCTAGATGAATTATTTATTTCAAAATAGGACAAAAAAGGAAAGAACCAAAATAAAATTGGGTCGCCTCCCAACAAGCGCTATTGTTTAACGCCCTTAGCTAGGCATTGATAATATTAATGATGCTCACACGAAATATAGCAATTGAAACACGAAGAGAGAATGATATAGCAAGTGAAAAACACATCTAAGTCTAACATACTTCCTATTCATAGGCATCTTATAGGCAAACAAATTATCAAGGCAAGCAAAAACTAACATATACAAGGGAGAAGAAAGAAACAATAGCAATCTCAACATAACAAGAGGTAATTTAGTAACATGAAAATTTCAACAACCATATTTCTCATAATAATTACATGTAGGATCATAATCAAATTCAACAATATAACTATCACATAAAATATTCTCAACATGATCCACATGCGTGCAAAGTTGATACTCTTCCAAAATAGTGGGATTATCATCAAATAAAGTCATGACCTCTCCAAACCCACGTTTATCAAAAACTTCATAAGATCTAACATTTTCCAAATATGTGGGATCTAAAGTTGACACTCTTCCAAACCCACTTTTAATATTATTGAAAACATTATTATTAATCTCATATTCATCATGGAGCTTAAATAAATTTTCAAGATTATAAGAAGAATCACCCCAATCATAATCATTGCAACAAGTAGTGGACATAGAAAAACTAGCATCCCGAAGCTTAGGGTTTTGCATATCATTAACACAATTGACATTAAAAGAACTTATGATAATATCATTGCAAGAATGGTTTTCATTAAAGGAGTTATCGTGAATCACTTCATAAATTTATTCTTTCAACACTTCATCACAATTTTCAGATTCATGAATTTCAAGCAAAACCTCATAAAGATAATCCAGTGCACTCAACTCATTAGCAATTGGTTCATCATAATTGGATCTCTTAAAAAGATTAGCAAGTGGATGAGGATCCATAAACTCTTTGCTTCTGATTTTCAATAAACACACAATTATACCAAGCAAACGAGCAAACAAACCAAGTAAGACATAAGGGCAAACAAAAAGACGAACGAAAGAAGGGCGGAGAAAAGGGAAAATCTTTTCAAAAATTGTTTTAGAAGTGGGGGAGAGGAAAACGAGAGGCAAATTGAGAATAATGTGATGCAAGAGATGAGAGTTTATGATGGGTACTTGGTAGGCTTGACTTGGCGTAGATCTCCCAGGCAACGGCGCCAGAAATTCTTCCTACTACTTCTTGAGCTTGCATTGTTTTTTCTCTTAAAGAGGAAAGGGTGATGCGGCATGGTAGAAATAAGTATTTCCCTTAGTTAAGAACCAAGGTATCAATCCAGTAGGAGAAGAACGTCCAAATCACCAATACCTGCACAAACAATCAAACACTTGCACCCAACGCGATAAAGGGGTTGTCAATCCCTTCATGGTCACTTGCAAAGGTGAGATCTGATAAAGGTAAATAAAATGAAACAAAGGGCAATTTTTTCCTTCGGTTTTTTGGTTTATAGATCTAAAAATAAAAGGTTGGAAAATAGTAGATCGGAAACTAATATGATGGAAAATAGATCCGGGTCTATAGGTTTCACTAGAGGCTTCTCTCTTGAAGGCAAATAATACGGTGGGTGAACAAATTACTGTCGAGCAATTGATAGAAAAGCGCAAAGTTAAGACGATATCCAAGGCAATGATTATGTAATATAGGCATCATGTCCGTGTTAAGTAAAACGACTCCTGCCTGCATCTACTACTATTACTCCACACATCGACCGACTCCTGCCTGTATCTAGAGTATTAAGTTCATGAAGAACAGAGTAACGCTTTAAGTAAGATGACATGATGTAGAGGAATAAACTTAAGCAATATGATGTAAACCCAATCTTTTTATCCTCGATGGCAACAATACAATGCATGCCTCGCTACCCCTACTTTGTCACTGGGTGAGGACATCACAAGATTGAACCCAAAGCTAAGCACTTCTCCCATTGCAAGGAAAACCAATCTAGTTGGCCAAACCAAACCGATAGTTTAAAGAGAATTACAAATATATCAAATTATGAATATAAGAATTCAGAGAAGATTCAGATAATATTCATAGATAATCTAATTATAAATCCACAATTCATCGGATCTCGACAAACACACTGCAAAAGAAGATTACATCGTATCAATCTTCAAGAACGGTATTGAGAATCAAAGAGAGAGAAGAAGCCATCTAGCTACTAGCTATGGACCCGTAGATTTGAGGTAAACTACTCACACTTCATAGGAAGGGCAATATAGTTGATGTAGATGCCCTCCGTGATCGAATCCCCCTTCGACAAGTTGCCGGAAAAGGCCCAAAGATGGGATCTCATGGGAACAGAAGGTTGTGGCGGTGGAAAAGTGTTTTCGTGGATGCTTCTGGTGCTTCTGGAATATATGTGAATATATAGGGCCAAGGGCTAGGTCAGAGGAGTCATGAGGGGGTGGCAAGGTAGGGCACACCCTCCACCCTTGCCGCCACCTCGCGGCTCTTCTGACTTGGACTCCAAGTCTCCTGGGTGTTTTTTGGACCAAGAAAAATCATCGCAAAAGTTTTATTCCGTTTGATATTCCTTTCATGCGAAGGTCAAAAACAAGGAAAAACAGAAACTGGCACTGGGCTCTAGGTTAATAAGTTAGTCCCAAAAATAATATAACATAGCATATTAATGCACATAAAACATCCATAGTAGATAATATTATAGCATGGAACAAAGAAAATTTATAGAGACGTTGGAGACGTACCAGGTTCCTTGGAGGCGGTGACCCAACCTTTATAAATAAGGTTGGGGCAATCTCCACAACTTGATTGGAGGCTCCCAACAACACCACGGAGCTTCACCACAATGGAATGTGGCTCTGAGGTGAACTCAACCGTCTAGGGTGCTCAAACACCCAAGACTAACAAGATCCGCAAGGGATTAGTGGGGGGAATCAAATTTCTCTTGGTGGAAGTGTAGATCCGGGCCTTCTCAACCAATCCCTAGAAAATCAACAAGTTTGATTGGCTAGGGAGAGAGATCAGGCTAAAATGAGCTTTGGAGCAACAATGGAGTTTTGGGGGAGGAAGAGGTGAGTCTTCTTGGGGAAGAAGACCCCCTTTTATAATGGGGGGACAAATCCAACCGTTATGCACCTCTCAGCCCGCAGACGAGCGGTACTACCGCTCCAGGAGCGGTACTACCGCTTCATACAAGATGCACAGGAGAAATGAAGAAGATGGGAGAAGACAGAGGAACGGGCGGTGGTTGTCGCGGTAGTAGGAGCGGTACTACCGCTGCTACTGCTACTGCTACAACTACCAGTTTTCCAGGGGCAAATGGATAGCACGGTAGATGCCCTGAGGTACCACCGTAAAATCCTACACGATAAAGTCGAGGCCCCAACCACAAGCGGTGGTAACAGTGGTACTACCGCCTATAGGCGGTACTACAGCTTGTAGCTCTTCTCCCTACTTCGATGCAAACGAAGGACAACTCCAATGAAACAGAAGGGGTCGATGGGTGCAAGATGAGTGTGTATGTGCTGATTCCACCCAAACCTTTCTGATGCGTACTCCCTCTTGATAGTATGGTTTCCCCTACGACTCAAGTCCACTAGAAAAGAAACACGGGAAAGAAAACCGTCTTCTCTTGAAACTCTGAGGGCACGAATCGTCTTGTGCCATATGCTTGATAGTCTGAAAAGCTCAATGCACATGATTAGTCCGCAAACATGTTGTCATCAATCACCAAAACCACTTAGGGAGAAATATGCCCTAACAACTCATCAAAGTACTCGCAAGACTTACATCAAATCTAAACTAAGCATGCATCAGTATTAAAGGAATGGGCTGTATCTGTGGACTGAACTGCAGAATGCCAGAAGAGAAAGCAAAGCGTAGCCTATAGAAGACTAGCATCTTGCAGCATTTACAAGAGTACATAATAGTGTGTTATTAAGCAAGCATGTTGTAGTATTAACGCCTAGAGATCCTTTCTCGGCTCCCTATGAGAAAGCAATCCCGGAGCCATCTTATCCAATTATCATCTCCAGTATGCAGTTCTAATTTTATAGATCGGGATACAGCTCCAAGTCGTCCTATTACTGGACATGGCTATTCGAATAGATTAACTTCCCTACAGGGATGCACCACATTACCCAACACGCTCGATCACTCTGGCCAGATACACTTTCCTGGGTCATGCCCGACCATGGAAGATCAACACGTCATAGCCCTACCTAGTCTCAACACAGAGGCCAGCACGCCGATCTACATCCTAAGCGTGCAGGGGTCTTGGGCCCATCGCCCTTTGCACTCCTACACGTTGCGAACGCGGCCGGTGAGCAGACCTAGCCCCCTTATACAAGCGCAGGCATAACCAGTCCAACCCGGCGCACGCCACTCAGCCGCTGATGTCCGAAGAGCTTTGGCTAATACATACGACGCCGAGTGCCCATATCTGTTCCCGTGTGGTGGTTAGTGTGTATAGGCTAGTGGCCAACTCAGATCAACTACCCAATCTCGTTAGTGTCTTGGGAGTGTGCGCTGACAAGCAGAGACTGATGATCATGTGACCCCGTCGCCCCGTCTCGTGGACTTACAGCAAGGGCCTGGAATGCCTGGCCGTGCCACGTAGAAATCTTACGGGTACCCTCCAGGTCGACCCGACTACACATCGACTCGCGGGACCCCTCAGGGCCGACCCAACTTCAACATGGTTCTGTGGTAAAGTCAAAGTAATCGTGTGTCCAAAACTCCAAGGGGAATCCGAGGAATCACCCTCGATGGATTCCACTTGATATAGTCATCAACGTTAACTTCGAGGAATCACCCTCGAGGGTTCACTCTTGATGTGTTGCACGACGGGGTCGTCATCGGGAGTGGTGAAGGAGGAATCACCCTTCGTGGACCACGACTGATTAACTACACTATAGAGATCTCATCAGAAGTGCTATATGAGGTATCACCCTTGGCACTCGATAGTAACCTGAAGTGTCATACAACTCAGGCAGGAGGGTTGTGATGTGATGTGTCAGGCTCTGGACGTCGATCACGTTGATCATCATCGGTCATCAAGCGGGGGCAACTGGGACAAGGTGGGACAAGGTGAGGGGTGTCGGTGTCAAAACTGGTGGATCTTGGGTAGGGGGTCCCGAACTGTGCATCTAGGTCGATGGTAACAGGAGACAATAGAAATGGTGTTTACCCAGGTTCGGGCCCTCTTGATGGAGGTAATACCCTACGTCCTGCTTGATTGACATTGATGAATATGAGGATTACAAGAGTTGATCTACCACGAGATCATTGTGGCTAAACCCTAGAAGTCTAGCCTGTATGATTATGATCATCCCTACTGACTAAAACCCTCCGGTTTATATAGACACCGGAGGGACCTAGGGTTGTACAAATTCGGTTATAGAGAAAGGAAATAATACATCCGGACTCCTAGCTTGCCTTCCATGCAAAGGAGAGTCCCATCTGGACACGACGAGAAGTCTTCTGTGTTGTATCTTCATAGCCCATTAGTCCGGCCCATGTTACATAGTCCGGACGCCCGAGGACCCCTTAATCCTGGACTCCCACAAGGGGCCACTGGTGGATCACGAACAAACCTATACTTAGCATATAGGATAAGTAGGTAAGGCACAAAAGTAGGCAATGCATCATAATAGGAGCAATCAAATACAGTAGCAAAATCTAATGCAAGCATGAGAGAGAATGGAATTGGCGATATAGGAATGATCAAGGGGGCTTTGCTTGCTTGGAAGCTCTGCTGCAAGTGGTTGTACGTCATGGACATAGTCGTACTCGGTAGCAGCGTCAGTCTCGGCGTCTATTAGAGAGAAGAGGGGGAAGAAACAATAAATACAAAGCAAGAAAGTGCATCACTGTGCATGACATGACAATATGCAGTGCTAGGGGTGTTCTAACGTGGTACTACACATTGCAGACGAAGAGGGAAAGAGAGGGGAAGGATCCATGTTCATCATGCTAGAGGCATGTGACAGATGAATGGATATCATACTCGGATTCATTGTATTTTTCTGAGCAACTTTCATATATAAATTATTTTCATTGGAGTTATGATTTATTTTATATGAATTTCCAAAGTTTCAACTATTTTCTAAAATTCTATGAAATTCTGCCAAGTCTGAGAATTCCTCACTTAGAAACATCACTTAGTTGTTTTCAAAAGGCTACAACTATTGTTCTGTACATCCTACGATTTTGTGCCTTATATCAATTTTGAGCATTTTCCTATGATCTACATGTTAGTATCATTTACATCGATGATAGGGTTCAGTTTCTTGGTAAAACTTCATTTAAAAAAATGCTACTTGATGTTGACTCCAGAAACTGCTAAAATATACAAAGTTTGCTGGATGAAAGCCATTGATCCATAGTTCTAATGGTGATACTTCCTATAAGTGTTTTATACTACAACACGAGTACTACCATGCCATGCCCTCAAATGGCATGACAGATCCCTGTAGCTTGTTCAACAACATCTCTAAAGTAGCTATGAAAATAAAGCTGTTTGTCGGGGAACACAAACCAGGATGTACGTTTTTTCCCTGACTTGTGCATGGATGATAAGCCAAAAGGCACAAGGACAAGATTACAAGCACCAAGATTAGATCGAAGCACAAAGGATCAGTTCTTTGAAGGACCAACATGCAGATCTGGAGGATCAAGATTGGCTAGAGAAGCAAGATATCGCTAAGGGAAAAACCTCCCTTGTCGGGCAGGCGAGCCTGGAAAGGACGGGGTTAACCCGAAAGTGAGCTTTCGAATCATCCCGGCAAGCCTGCCGGGGCTTATGGAGGCAAGTCGCTCCACCGCACGACCTCACCACGACGCACGTCGTTGATCAGTGCGGTGTCAAGCCCCAAGGTGACTAAGTGGCTGCTATTTGCCACATGGCAGCCACTTCCTATAGAAAATACCTCCAAGCGACACCCGTCCTAAGACGTGTCAAGCAAGCCGGCGCGAAGCTCGCAAAATAGCCCAGCAGGGTCTGCCGGACAAGCTATGATGTGACGTCAAGAGGCGCATTTAATGCACCCTATCAGCCTGCAGAGTTAGGTATGATAGCACAGTTTTCTATCTAATCAGTGCATAATGACTGATTTTCCACTATGGTGACCCCTTGATCTATAAAAGGAGGCCCAAGGCAACCGTAGAAGGGTTGGTAAATCCTTACCCTCACACACTCATACGCGCGTAGCTGCTTTCGCCCCGAGGCAACCCCGTCGGGCAAGCGTGTTGTGCTGTCCACCACTTTTTCCACCATCAATCCACCAAAGCAGGAGTAGGGTTTTACGCCTCATGGTGGCCCGAACCTGGGTAAATCTGCCCACGTGATCTCTGCCATGCTGTTCCAAGCCCCTTCACTCTTTGCGCAATGTGTTATCCCCTCGCCGAACCAGAAAGAGGCTCTCAGTCCCATAGGTGGCTGTGGTTTCCCGCAACATCTTTGGCGCGCTAGGTAGGGGGGTCGCTTGTGCGAAATCGAAGGCGTGAGCAGCACGTCATCTTCATCACCTGCTTCCTCAACAAAGTCATTGTTGAATAGAGTCTAAGGGGATGTTGAGAAGGGTGGGGACGGAGCGGGAGATCAGTACCGCTCCCCTTCCGGTCCCGCCCGATCTCCATCACTTCTTTTCGTCGCGACCACATCAATGACGAAAGCGAACAAATAGGGCGACTAGACCGCCCCGGGCGGGTCGGGCAGCATAGGAGCGCCACGGCCCCCGTTCGTGGAAGAGCATGGTGCAAAATGGTACAGGGTTCTCTCTGCCGCTCTCGCTTTTCAACAATCGAGCTGCTTTGGGGCTTCTAGCATCGTCAATGTCGATGAGCCCACGCGAAACTCGGTTAAGCATTTACCCTGCTTAGAGAAATCCTGAGTAGAGCGTTGGAGCGAATCCATTGATCGATGCCCCAGCAAGTACGCTTCGGCAAGGCCGTCCGCGTTGGCGTGACTTTTGTGCCAACAGCCGTTAGATTTTTCAGAAAATGTGAAAAGAAGGAGAGAGAAAACCGCCATGCCCAGCGTCGCGTCCCATTGCCCACAAGATGTACGTATGATTTTGGCCGACCGTTGCTGGAAGTTAGACATTGGTGTGCATGCGACTCCATCTTTCCCGAAGCTTACAAGCCCAACCAGCGGCTATAACGGAAAGAGGTAGATGGGGGCACAGATAAGAGCTAAGTTCATGCTATCCTTGCGTTATTATGGTTCCTTTGGAATTATATGTTCATTTATCCCTTCAGTACCGGAGTGTTCATGCGATGAAATATTTCATGAAATGGTACGTCTATTAGATTCTTGGCCGAACTCTCGTTCCGTCCATAGCTAGCTCATGGAACGAGAGGCTGCGTCGGATACTACTGAGGCAAAACCTGCCGGGACGCATCCATGCCAAAATAACTGTTGAAGGCCAGACCCTCACGACCATTGGGCAATATGATACCGGCAGGCAACCTAAATGTGCATAGAGACTAATCGTACGAACACTGCATGGATAAAACTAAAAAGGATAAACATGCAATTCAGATTAAGCAAAATTATCAAACACCATGTGAAGCATAAATAGAACAACATATAAACACAAGGCATACATCATTGTCTTGTTACAGGACGACACAGCGGCAAGGACAATTCAAGGCTAGGTCTGGCGACCCTTTGAAGCAACACGGACGCGAAGAACCTTGTCGGCAACAGGGGTGGCCTTTTCCTCGGCAGCAGGGATGTCTGCGCCCGGCGGCGGCTTCCTGAAGCCGTCATTAAGATCGAGATCTGGGTGGCGGCAGGCGAGGATGCTTAGGACCATGAAGAGGGCGTTGCGGCCGAGCTTCCGGGACTCGGTTACGAAGTGGCCGACCCTTTCCTCTTCATGCGCCTTCAACTTGTCGATCAACTCATTGATGAAAACCCCAAGCTTAGCACTGGGGACCTCCTGCCTGCTGGCCGAGTAGACGGACCCCTCCAGACCCATCACCATGGTCTGGGCCGTAAGGCGATTGGCGACATCGATCAAGCTCTTGATCCAAAGGTCAACTTGACCAGAATGGTTCTCAAGCTTGTCCTCCGCATCCTTTTGGAGGTGCCTTGCTGTGTCCATATCCTTCGACAACTACTTCTCGTGGGCCTTAATGGATTCAATTGAGCTCTCCAAGGAGCTGATCCTGGCCCTCAGATCATCGTTGGTGCTGTTGATGGTCTCGAGGCCTTGGCTCATGGAGGAAAGCTGCAATTGCGTGTCCTTTAGGAGGGACTCTGCTTTCTGCGCCTCATCCTTGAGGGCCGAGACCTCCTTAGTACTCCCGGCAAGCTTCTCTGTCATCTCACCCACTCACTGGTCAATGTCCATTTTGGCGGCAGAGCCAGCAGCAAGGTCATCGGCAAGCTTCTTTAACTGAGTAGTTGTAGCGACCCGACCTCAGACGGTCAAGTCTCTATGCTTAAGTGTCATCCCTGGATCGGTATGCTGACACACACAGTACTCGAGGATTTATAACAGAGGTAAATCACATGTATAAAATAACGTAAATACTATTACCTCAATCCAAATAGCGGAAGTAACAAGGTTGTGGATTCCCATCAACACCAACGCCAAAGTTGAGTGTAGAAATCGTAACCCTAACGTATCACTTACTCGTTGTAAGAACCCTGCAACATGAGACGTTGCAGCCACAAAGGGTCAGTACATTGAATGTACTGGAAAATTCAGACCATAGGATAATGATGAATAATAGCTATCACTACATGCATATTTGGCTGGTGGAAAAGCTCTATGGTTATAATGTTTTTGCGAAAACCCAATTTTTCCCTACTGCAAAGGAATACGTTTTATTTAACTACAAAGTTTGTTGAAAAACATTGAGAAGGTTCACCCAACTCAATCCCAATTAAGAGTAATTAATAACCCTACAAAATTTATATTAAGAGTGATGAGATGCACATGATAATCCAAGAACTAGATACTCAAGATGTCCATAACCAGGGACACGGCTAATCATGATTAATTTGTACACTCTGTAGAGGTTTGTGCACTTTTCCCCCACAAGACTCGATCTCCTCCGTTGGATTTCTCGCACTACATAATGTTTGAGAAACAGATGACCGAGAGACATTCTTTCCGAAGAGGTCCCCTTCACCGATAGATAG
The DNA here is from genome assembly GCF_003073215.2 of Triticum urartu. Lineage (NCBI taxonomy): Eukaryota > Viridiplantae > Streptophyta > Magnoliopsida > Poales > Poaceae > Triticum > Triticum urartu. Next base: position 343,218,037 of record NC_053023.1, read on the forward strand.
GCCGGTACACCTACAATCCCCTACATCTGCTAGCCCATCATGAAAAGGTTTCCCACAACTTACTCCACTATGCCAGAGCCCATAATGGCATGTGGCTGCACACGGAAGTTTCTAGCATGAATAATCTTATGATCCCTTTGAGCCTGGGTGGCAGTCCATATGAGAATCACACGGTACCCCGGGATTTCCAAAAATACAGGCAATCACTGGATTCCCGAGGTGCCTCAATCCACCCAGATGTGTATTTAAGTTGCCACCTTAAGTTGAACCATTAATTAACAATCTCACATCTGTCATGGATACACTCAAACCCAATCCACGTCTACGAGCATAGCATGGCAATATAAGCATAGCGTAATAGTAACTCCCAAGGTTTGAATGCAGGGCAATAGGTTCCTACCTCATGAACTACTTCCCGATACCCACATGTTATCAATTCCTAACCATGCAATGTTTGAGGGTGAAACTAATGCATAAAACTATGTAATGAAAGTATGATGAAAGTGTGAACTTGCCTTGCTGATGATCCGTGAAACCTAGAGACTAGATGTAGCACGCTTCGCACTCCGGGTACTCTATCACAATCAAACAAGCATACAATAAGAAATCAAGCAAGGGCATGGATAAAACTCAAATAATAAATCTAACCAGAAAGTTCAACTTAAGAACTCCGATTTGCAAAAAGAATCAAATCAAACGAAGCAACCAAACTCAAATGGCGAAAGAAACAAGCTTCGTTTACTAATCTAGAGTAAAGATGAATTTTACTGTTGCAAAAACTTGTTTAAGTTGGTTAAACAGAAAGAGGGTTTCGAGACGAAACTATAGGTGCTTGAATCGCTTGATTCCGATAAATGAGCGAAAAATTGTGCTAAAACGAAAATCGGATCAAAAATCGCGATAAAAAATAATGGCAGAAAATCCGAGAAAAAGAAAAAATTGACGAACAGGCTAACGAACGAACGTTCGCTGTCTGTGGCTAACAGACGAAATCCGTTCGTTAAAACGAACGTATGAACGGGCGTATGCTATTTAACTGAACCGAAAAAACTGAACCGAATCTAAAAAACAGATCTACGGTTCTCAAAAAAACCGACGGTTTTCTAACAAAAACCGCGGCGGCGGCTCCGGCTACCTCGACGACTCCGGCGAGGGTGGCGGCGGGTCCGGCGGTGGTGGTCAGCGGGGACGGGCGGCGGGGAACCGGTGGGTGGCGGCGCGGGCGGCGGCTCCGGGCGGCGTCGGCGCGTGGCGGCAGTAGTGGCGGCGGCGGCGAGGCGCGATTAGGGTTAGGGTTTGGGCGGCGGTGGGCTTCGGCTGCGGCTGGGCCTCGGCGGCTCGGGTGGCGTGGCTTATAAAGCCCCCCCCGGGCGGAGTCCCGCTCGGGTACGACCCGGAGTCGGTTTGACTTTTTTTAAAAAATAATTCCAACATGCAGAAAAAGAAAGAAAATAAATACTAAACGGACTCCAAAAATCCCGAAATAAATTTTTCCCGTCCTCTAAAAATGAGCCGGACAAGGTGAACATTTATTTGGACCTAAAATGCAATTTTGAAAAACGCATATTTTTTCCTAATTCAAATAAAATAGCGATAAAACTCTGAATAAAAATCTTATTTGATTTTAATATTAAATCATTGATATTTCTTTATTTTTAGGAAGTCATTTTATCCTATCTCTTTTATTTTGATAAACAAAGTATTTGAAGATAAAATAATTAAAATCAAATGATCCTCTTTTCAAAATTTGAGAAAAACTCAAATATGAAAATAACGAAATTCCCAACTCTCTCCGTGGGTCCTTGAGTTGCGTAGAATTCCTAGGATCTAGCCAAAATGCAATAAAATATGATATGCAATGATGACCTAATGTATAACATTCCAAATTTGAAAATTTGGGATGTTACAAACCTACCCCCCTTAAGATGAATCTCACCCTCGAGATTCGGGTTGGCTAGAAAATAGGTGTGGGTGACCCTTCCGTAGGTCTTCCTCTCGTTCCCAGGTGGCTTCATCTTCGGTATGGTGACTCCACTGAGCCTTGCAAAACTTGATAACTTTGCTGCGTGTGACTCGGCTAGGAAACTAGAGTATCTTGGCTAGTTTCTCCTCATATGTCAAATTACTATCCAACTGTATCGCTTCCAATGGTATTGTATCTATCAGAGGAATATCAGCCATCTCTGCGTGGCACTTTTTCAACTGAGCAACGTGGAACACATCGTGAACTCCTGACAATCCTTCAGGCAATTTCAACTTGTAAGAAACTTCTCCCATACATTCCAAAACTTTGTATGGTCCCACAAAACATGGTGCTAACTTTCCCTTAACTCCAAAGCGCTTAACTCCTTGGAGTGGTGATACGCGAAGATACACTCTGTCTCCAACTTCGTAAGTTGTCTCCTTGTGTTTAGAATCTGCATAGCTCTTCTGCCTGGACTGGGCTACCTTGAGTCTACCACGAATCAGCCTAACCTTCTCTTCAAACTCTTCAATCAAATCTGGTCCAAACAACTGTCGGTCTCCAACTTCGTCCCACAACAACGGTGTTCTGCACCTCCTTCTGTACAGTGCTTCGAAAGGGGCCATCTTCAAACTGGCTTGATAACTGTTGTTGTAAGAGAACTCTGCGTAAGGCAAATTATCGTCCCAACTAGATCCATAATCTAGTGCACAGATTCTCAACATGTCCTCCAGAATCTGGTTGACTCTCTCAGTCTGTCCATCCGTCTGCGGGTGAAAAGCCGTACTGAACTCTAGCCTGGTTCCCAAAGTTTCATGTAACTGATTCCAAAACTTTGAGGTAAACTGGGTTCCTCAATCTGATACAATTGTCCTCAGAACTCTATGCAAACATACGATCCTGGTCATGTATATCTTTTCCAACTTAGAACTGGTGTAAGTGGTCTTCACTGGGATGAAATGAGCTACTTTCGTCAAATGATCGACTACAAACCATATCGAGTCATAGCCTGAACGAGTCCTGGGTAATCCCGTGATAAAGTCCATGCCTAGCTTATCCTGCTTCCATTCGGGTATTGGTAATGGTTGCAGCAATCCTGCTGGCTTCTGATGCTCTTCCTTCACTCTCTGACATACATCACAAACTGCTACATACTCCGCAATATCTTTCTTCATTCCGGTCCACCAGAATCTATCCTTCAGATCCAGGTACATCTTGGTATTTCCTGGGTGAATCGAATATGGCGAATCATGGGCCTCTTGCAAAATCAGCTTCCTGATCTCCTGATCATTTGGTACATATATGCGGTCCTCAAACCATAGGGTATCGTGCTCATCCTCCCGAAATCGCTTGGCTTTTCCTTTGCTCATCCTTTCCTTTATCTCGTCAATCTCCTTGTCCGTCTTGTGCCGCCCCGCGCCGACGCCGCCGCGCCTTACCGCCGCCCGCGCCGCCACCCGCCGTCACCCCGCCACCCGTCGCCGCCGACCACCACTGCCGGACCCGCCGCCTCCCTTGCTAGAGTCGTCGAGGTAGCCAGAGCCGCCGCCACAGTTTCTGTTAGAAAACCGTCAGTTTTTTTGAGAACCCTAGATCCGTTTTTTTAGATTCGGTTTGGTTTTTTCAATTTAGTTAAATAGCGGACGCCCGTTCGTACTTTCGTTTTAATGAACGGTTTTCGTCCATTAGCCGCAGACAGCGAACATTCGTTCGTTAGCCTGTTAGTCAGTTTTTTCTTTTTCTCGGATTTTCCGCGATTATTTTTTATCGCGATTTCTGATCCGATTTTCGTTTTAGTATAATTTTTTGCTTGTTTATCGGAATCAGGCGATTCAAGCGCCTAGAGTTTCGTATCGAAACCCTCTTTCTGTTTAACCAACTTAGACAAGTTTTTGCTATTTTAAAATTTGACTTTAGTCCAAATTAGTAAACAAAGCTTGTTTCTTCGCCATTTGAGTTTGGTTGCTTCGTTTGATTTGATTCTTTTTGCAAACCGGAGTTCTTAAGTTGAACTTTCTGGTTAGATTTATTATTTGAGTTTTACCCGTGCCCTTGCTTGATTGCTTATTGTATGCTTGTTTGATTGCGATAGAGTACCCGGAGTGCGAAGCGTGCTACATCGAGTCTCTAGGTTTCATGGATCATCAGCAAGGCAAGTTCACTCTTTCATCATACTTTCATTACCTAGTTTTATGCATTAGTATCACCCTCAAACATTGCATGGTTAGGAATTGATAACATGTGGGTATCGGGAAGTAGTTGATGAGGTAGGAACCTATTGCCCTGCGTTCAATCCTTGGGAGTTACTATTATGTTATGCTTATATTGCCATGCTATGCTCGTAGACGTGGATTGGGTTTGAGTGTATCCATGACAGATGTGAGATTTTTAATAATGGTTCAACTTAAGGTGGAAACTTAAATACACATCTGGGTGGATTGAGGCACCTGGGGAATCCAGTGATTGCTTGTATTTTTGGAAATCCCGGGGTATCGTGTGATTCTCCTATGGACTGCCACCCTGGCTCAAAGGGATCATAAGATTATTCATGCTGGTAACTTTCGTGTGCAGCCACATGCCATTATGGGCTCTCGCATAGTGGAGTAAGTTGTGGGAAACCTTTTCATGATGGGCTAGCAGATGTAGGGGATTGTAGGTGTACCGGCCTATCTATCAGTGAAGGGGACCTCTTCGGAAAGACTGTGTCTCGGTCATCCGTTTCTCAAACATTATGTAGTGCAAGAAATCCAACGGAGGAGATCGAGTCTTGTGGGCAAAAGTGCACAAAACTCTGCAGAGTGTACAAACTAATCATGATTAGTCGTGTCCCCGGTTATCGACATCTTGAGTATCTAGTTCTTGGATTATCATGTGGATCTCATCACTTTTAATATAAATTTTGTTGGTGTTGGAGATATGCCCTAGAGGCAATCATGTATGATGATATTTCCTATGTGTTTATGAATAAAGATAGTCCTTGGACATTATCAATGATGTGTATCAGCAAGTACGTGACTTGTTTGTGGGACTATGCATTGTATGATGACTGTCCTAAAAGGTCCCTAGTCGAAAGGGCTGTGTGGACGCATAGCCAACTAGACTAGAATATGACACGGTCGATGGCTTGGTCTCATTAGCCATGGAGCATTGGATGCTAACCGGATAATACGGACTTGGAAGGATCTGGTCAGATTTGACGTAGTCGGATCCGAGTCAAGATAAGGTCCGAGTCGGACAAACCCAACTATGAGACGCGGTGATATGTCATCTGTGAGTCTCTAGTACAACATATGTTCTATGTCCTAAGACCTGAGCTGACGCATGTACTCGGGATGGTGACAGACTAGCTTTGGGCCGACCAAACGCTACTCCGTGACTGGGTAGTTACAAAGGTAGGTTTCAGGCTTGTCCAGACCCATGCCGCGAGACATGGTCAAGCAAGATGGGATTTGCCCCTCCGACCAGGAGAGATATACTCTGGGCCCTCGTGTGATCCGACCAGGATAAGCATGGCCATGCGACAAGGATTATGAGATAATCCGGATAGTGGTCGGCATCACTAGAACAAGAAAAAGGTTGGGCTAGCACAAGGATGACAGACTCGCCTTGAGCTCGACAACATATATCGTGTGGCAAAAGGAATGGAAGTGTGATGTACATGTTCGCTAACCAGCTTCATAGTCTGCTTGGTGTTCGGCATGCCTTGCTAGAGGCCACTACCAACCGTGCAGTTCAGAGGTGATTCGAACTGCGGCCAAGCCGAGTTGAACCTAAGGGGTTGCGCGCTTAAGGGAAGGAACCTACGAGGTCGGATCCGAGGACACTGGTCGGATGTCATCCGAACTTTATTCGCATTGTGGCCTAGTAGACTTATGGGCTTTAGGGTCCGTGCGAGGCCCAAGTGTTGAGTCCGCGATGGACGCCTATACATAGTGGAGGTGCTGCACACTCACGCGATTGATTGCTTTGGTGTTGTCACTAGGGTTTGCATGTGTTGCGAATAGACACCTCCACTCGCCGCCGTTTGTGTGATCGGACCTAGCAGTCCGCCGCACGACGTTCCTCCGCGGATACCGTTAGAGGCGGTGCACTTGCGCCGCTCCGGCGAACCTGTACGTGGGAACCGACCACCGGTTGTACAAGGGAGATCAGACAAGGAGGAGATGATCTACATGGACGCACTGCCCCAACTCTTCTTCCGCTGCCCGGCACTAAGCGTCTAGTGGTAACGAACTGTCATCCATTTCCCGTAGCATGTTCTTGGTTGTTCTGCGCATAGGAAATTTTAATTTGCAGTCGACGCACCCTACTGTAGATCCCAACAGTGGTATCAGAGCCTCTTCTATAGGATTTGGATTCAGATCGTATGCATATTAGATATGAGGTGGCAATAGATGAGATCTGTTGTCGTTGATGAGATCGGCTATGTGCAGGTTGATGTGATCAACTGCACATGGGGATCGATGAGGCTATGTTTTCTGATGATTGAGATCGATGAGGTCGAGACACGATCTACCCCTACCGGTCAGTTATCCGCCATCGGGGTTAACAGTGAAACGTAAATCCAAATCGGATTCGCGATGATCGATGAGATCGGTCAGATCAGAGAATTCGGCGTGATCGGAGTTCAGATGTGATCTGTAATTTCCGAAAACGTCGGGCGTTGCCCGCACCCGTGAGGGGCGCTGCCCCTTCGAACCCCTCCCTCTAACCGGCTAGCGGGACCACCATGTGTGTAGTGCCTTGTATTTCGTACACGATCACTCGAACCGGTAGAATATGATTCTATGCATAACTTTTTTGCAGGGTTTGATGTGAATAGTATGGCTCATGTGTATGTGATGCATGTGTGTAAATTATACATGGCCTGCGTGTCATGTTTGCCAGCCGGAAGGGGCCAAAGTGCTGTCATTATATTGTATAACGACCTGCGTATCGACTTGTGACTCTATGTAAAATTCATTACTAGATGTAGTAGTTGGATAATAGAGATCAGGTTGGTGGCTTGGCGTCCCGGCGTGACAAACAAGATGGAGTTCCTAGATGGTCATCGGAGTCGGAGCCTACCTGGAAGAACATCCATGAAGGAGCCATACTATTTCACAATATGTCTTTATTTGTGATTGTTATGCTTCCTTGTTTTCTATGCATGTTAGAATGGTAGAAATATCCCTCATGAATATCAAGCGAATTGCCATCCCTGATGTTGCACCTTCGCACGTCAAGTACGTCTAGTAGTGGGCTCATAAAATTGGGGTGCTGCTAGGTGTCCTTGAACTGAAGGGTTGATGTCGGACACGGACATGCACTGCATTAGGTTGACTTGACAAGGCTATCAAAACAGTTTTGGGCCTTGTGGCAAAAGAGGTTGGGAGCTGGGGTATGAGATACTTACCCGACCGACAGGAGTCGTATAGAGATACGATTAGCAAGGAGTTGCTTACCGGATAGACATGTTGTCTAGCAGTGATGCTAAAGCTCACTAGTCGCATGTCCTAGTCGGATCCTGAATCACTGAGAGTTTGCGGAGGGATGCTGACTTCAGTGGGAGTATTTCTGTTTAAGGCTAGAATTACTCTACATAAACACATTGCTTAGTGATTGTATATTTTTCTGTTGTAGATCAATGGCACCACCTGTTCAACCCAACTTTGCATTGAAATCAATTCTGGAAAAGGATAAACTGAATGGAACAAACTTTACTACCTGGTATAGAAATTTGAGAATTGTTCTCAAGCATGATAAAAAGGAACATGTTCTAGAGGATCCGCTTCCAGAGGAACCTGCCGATAATGCTAGTACCACAACCAAGAATGCCTACCAGAAACTCGTTGATGAATCAAACGAGATCATCTGCCTCATGCTGGCTTGTATGGAGCCCGATTTGCAGCAGCATTTCGAAGACGTTGGGGCTTTTGATATGATCGGGAGTCTCAAGAGCATGTTTCATGTGCAGGCTAGGACCGAAAGGTTCAACGTCTGGCGATCCTTGATGGATTGCAAGCTGAAGGAAGGTGATCCACTGAGCCCGCATGTGATCAAGATGATCGGATATGTGCAAGCTTTGGATCGGTTGGGCTTCCCGCTCTTGGATGAGCTGGCTACTGATGCAGTTCTGGGTTCTCTTCCGCCCAGCTATGGGACGTTCATCTCGAACTATCATATGCATGGCATGGATAAGAAGCTCACTGAATTACATGGGATGCTCAAAGTGGCAGAGCAGGATATTAAGAAAGGCACGCATCAAGTGTTGATGGTGCAGAAATCGGCTAAGTTCAAGAAGAGTTGGTCTAAGAAGAAGGCTAAGGCAAAGGGCACGGAGATGGGGTAACCTCCGCCGCTACGCCGAAGTCTGGACCGGACTCAAAGACCATTTGCTATCATTGCAAGGAAACTGGTCACTTGAAGAGGAACTGTAGCAAGTGGCTTGCAGAGCATGGCAAGAAGGCCGGGAATGCTGCTTCAGGCAAAGGTACACTTCTTGCATATGTTATAGACATTTACCTTGCTGACATACCTAGTAGCTCTTGGGTATTTGATACCGGATTGGTTGTTCATATTTGCAACTCGACGCAGGGGCTGGTAAGTACTAGGCATGTGGCACAAGGGGAGATTGACATCAGGGGTCGGCAACAAAGCAAGAGTTTCTGCGTTGGAGGTCGGCACGATGCAGCTCCAGCTTCCTTCTGGATTTATTTTGGAATTGAATAATTGTTATTACATTCCTGCACTTAGTCGGAACATTATTTCTGCCTCATGCTTGATGAGTCAGGGTTATGAATTCAATTTAAAGGACAATGGTTGTTCGATTTATTTGAATGGTATGTTCCACGGCTATGCACCCATTGTTGATGGGTTATTTATATTGAATCTAGAACAGGAACCGGTCTATAACGTGAATGTCAAGAGGCATAAGCCCAATGAGATAAATCCGACATACTTCTGGCATTGCTGGCTTGGACACATTAGTCTGAAACGCATGAAGAAGCTCCATGATGATGGACTCCTAACTTCGACCGACTTTTGGTCATTCAAGACATGTGAATCATGCTTTCTCGGCAAGATGACTAAGTCTCCTTTCGCAAAGTGTTGCGAGAGGGCATCCGAGCTGTTGGAACTGATACACAGTGATGTGTGTGGACCAATGAGCACAACTGCAAGAGGTGGCTATCAGTACTTGGCGACTTTTACCGATGACTTGAGTAGATATGGATATATCTATTTGATGAGGCACAAGTCAGAGACTTTTGAAAAGTTCAGAGAGTTTCACAACGAGGTGGAGAATCAGCTCGGCAAGACTATAAAACTTCTACGATCTGATCGTGGAGGTGAGTACATGAGCCAGGGGTTTGATGATCATCTGAAAAGCAGAGGTATAGTACCTCAGCTCACACCTCCGGGTACGCCACAGAGAAATGGTGTATCAGAATGGAGGAATCGCACCTTGTTGGACATGGTTCGATCTATGATGAGAAAGTTGGATTTACCCTTGTCATTCTGGGGATACGCTCTAGAAACTACAGCTTTCACACTTAACAGGGTACCATCAAAATCCGTAGACAAGACACCACATGAGATGTGGACCGGGAAGAGTCCCAGTTTGTCTTTTCTAAAGATTTGGGGTTGTGAAGCATTTGTCAAGAAACTTATGTCAGACAAGCTTACACCCAAGTCGGATAAATGCATATTCGTGGGATATCCGAGGGAAGCCTTGGGATATAACTTCTACAACCGGGAAGAGAACAAAGTGTTTGTTGCTCGGAACAGCGTTTTCCTTGAGAAAGAGTTTCTCAATCGGGAGGCCAGTGGGAGGACGGTTCGACTCGAAGAAATTCGAGGACCACTCGGGGACGGCTCGGCTGGTGATGAGGTCATACCGGAGTCAGTTAGGGAACCCGTGGTGGAAGCGGCACAGGAACCACGGAGGTCGGAAATATTGCGCGGAGTGTGCGATGTATTGTTGCTAGAAAGCGACGAGCCAGCCACATATGTAGAAGCGATGGTGAGCCCAGATTCCGAGGCATGGCTGGAGGCCATGAGATCCGAGTTAAAGTCCATGGATGAGAATCAAGTTTGGGACTTGGTTGATCTGCCGCCTGGCGTAATGACCATTGGTTGCAAATGGGTCTTTAAGAAGAAAACCGATGTGGATGGAAATGTTCAGATCCACAAAGCTCGGCTTGTCGCTAAGGGTTATGGACAAGTTCAAGGAATTGACTACGACGAGACTTACTCGCTGGTAGCGATGCTGAAGTCGGTGAGGATCGTACTAGCTATAGCAGCATATTTTGGTTACGAGATATGGCAGATGGATGTCAAGGCAGCTTTCCTTCATGGAAATTTAACCGAGGACGCGTATATGATACAACCTGAGGGTTTTGTCGATCCGACTAGCACTAGTAAGGTATGCAAGCTCAAGAGATCCATTTATGGGTTGAGGTAAGCATCTCGGAGCTGGAACATTTGTTTTGATGAGGTCGTCACTGGTTTCGGCTTCATCAAAAGCAAAGAGGACTCTTGTTTATACAAGAAGTTAAGTGGGAGCTCAATAGTGTTTTTGATCTTGTATGTGGATGACATACTACTGATCGGAAATGATATTTCGATGCTGAACTCAGTCAAGGAGTCATTGAATGGCAAGTTTTCGATGAAGGACCTTGGTGAGGCAATGTACATTTTAGGCATTAAGATCTATAGAGATAGATCAAGGAGGCTGCTCGGCTTAAGCCAGAGCACGTACATAGATAAAGTGTTGAAGCGGTTCAACATGAGTGAGGCAAAGAAAGGATTCTTGCCACTCTCACATGGTATAAGGCTAAGCGAGACTCAGAGTCCTTCGACATCTGATGAGCGAAGCAGGATGAGTAGGATTCAATATGCCTTGGCAATCGGATCCATCATGTATGCCATGATATGTACACGGCCCGATGTTGCTTTTGCAATAAGCCTAACAAGTAGATACCAGGCCAACCCAGGTGAGAGTCACTGGGCAGTGGTAAAGACTATTTTGAAGTACCTGAAAAGGACTAAAGAGATGTTCCTAGTTTATGGAGGTGAGGAAGAGCTCGTCGTAAGGGGTTACGCCGATGCTAGTTTCCAAACCGACAGAGATGATTGTCGATCACAGTCAGGTTTCGTGTACGTCATGAACGGAGGAGCAGTGAGCTGGATGAGTTCCAAGCAAGATACGGTGGCCGATTCTACTACAGAAGCCGAATACATTGCGGCTTGTGAAGCTGCAAAGGAAGGTGTTTGGATCCGGAACTTTCTGGATGATCTTGGTATTTTCCCAGCCTCGGTAAAACTATTGGACCTTTATTGTGATAATTCTGGTGCCATCGCACAAGCCAAGGAGCCGAGGAATCACCACAAGGTCAGACACATAGATCGGAAATATCACCTGATACGAATGATCGTAAAGAGTGGTGATGTAGAGTTATGCAAAATTCACACGGATGCAAATGTTGCGGATCCGTTGACTAAGTCGCTTCCACAACCCAAGCATGAGGGGCACGTTAGAGCTATGGGCATTCGATGTCTATTTGATTGACTCTAGTGCAAGTGGGAGACTGTTGGAGATATGCCCTAGAGGCCATCATGTATGATGATATTTCCTATGTGTTTATGAATAAAGATAGTCCTTGGACATTATCAATGATGTGTATCAGCAAGTACTGACTTGTTTGTGGGACTATGCATTGTATGATGACTATCCTAAAAGGTCCCTAGTCGAAAGGGTTGTGTGGACGTGTAGCCAACTAGACTAGCATATGACACGGTCGATGGCTTGGTCTCACTAGACATGGAGCATTGGATGCTAACCGGATAATATGGACTTGGAAGGATCTGGTCAGATTCGACGTAGTCGGATCCGAGTCGAGATAAGGTTCGAGTCGGACAGACCCAACTATGAGACGCAGCGATATGTCATCTGCGAGTCTCTAGTACAACATATGTTCTGTGTCCTAAGACCTGAGCTGACGCATGTACTCGGGATGGTGACAGACTAGCTTTGGGCCGACCAAACGCTACTCCGTGACTGGGTAGTTACAAAGGTAGGTTTCAGGCTTGTCCAGACCCATGCCGCGAGACATGGTCAAGCAAGATGGGATTTGCCCCTCCGACCAGGAGGGATATACTCTGGGCCCCTCGTGTGATCCGACCAGGATAAGCATGGCCATGCGACAAGGATTATGAGATAATCCAGATAGTGGTCAGCATCACTGGAACGAGAAAAAGGTCGGGCTAGCACAAGGATGACAGACTCGCCTTGAGCTCGACAACATATATCGTGTGGCAAAAGGAATGGAAGTGTGATGTACAGGTTCACTAACCAGCTTCGTAGTCTGCTTGGTGTTCGGCATGCCTTGCTAGAGGCCGCTACGAACCGTGCAGTTCGAAGGTGATCCGAACTGCGACCAAGACGACTTGAACCTAAGGGGTCGCGCGCTTAAGGGAAGGAACCTACGAGGTCGGATCCGAGGACACTGGTCGGATGTGATCCGAACTGTATTCGGATTGTGGCCGAGTAGACTTATTGGCTTTAGGTTCCGTGCGAGGCCCAAGTGTAGAGTCCGCGATGGACACCTATATATAGTGGAGGTGCCGCACACTCACGCGATTGATCTCTTCGGCGCTGTCACTAGGGTTTGCATGTGTTGCGAATAGACACCTCCACTCGCCGCCGTTTGTGTGATTGGACCTAGCAGTCCGCCGCACGACGTTCCTCCTGCACGCGTGGATACCGTTAGATGCAGTGCACTTGCGCCGCTCCGGCGAACCTGTACATGGGAACCAACCACCAGTTGTATGAGGGAGATCAGACGAGGAGGAGACGATCTACATGGACGCACTGCCCCAACTCTTCTTCTGCTGCACGGCACCGCGCGTCTAGTGGTAACGAACTGTGATCCATCTCCCGTAGCATGTTCTTGGTTGTTCTGCGCATAGGAAATTTTAATTTGCACTCGACGCACCCTACCGTAGATCCCAAAAATTGGGTTATTAATTACTCTTAATTGGGATTGAGTTGGGTGAACCTTCTCAATGTTTTTCAACAAACTTTGTAGTCAAATAAAATTCCTTTGCCGTATGGAAAAATTGGCTTTTCGCAAAAACATTATAACCATAGAGCTTTTCCACCAGCCAAATATACATGTAGTGATAGCTATTATTCATCATTATCCTGTGGTGTGAATTTGCCAGTACATTCAATGTACGGACCCTTTGTGGCTGCAACGTCTCATGTTGCAGGATTCTTACGATGAGTAAGTGATACGTTAGGGTTATGTTTTCTACACTCAACTTTGTCGTTGGTGTTGATGGGAATCCACAAACTTGTTACTTCCGCAATTTGGATTGAGGTAATAGTATTTACATTATTTTATACATGTGATTTACCTCTGTTATAAATCCTCGAGTACTGTGTGTGTCAGCATACTGATCCAGGGATGACACTTAAGCACAGACACTTAACCGTCTGAGGTCGGGTCGCTACAGTAGTGGAGTCAACAGTAAGGGTGTCCAGGGCAACCTTGTGCTTGTCCTCCAACTCTTTGGTGCACTGCTGCACAAGGACCTCCAGGCTGTCATCCTTGGCGCGGAGAGTGGCTTCAAGTTTCTCCTCCCAGAGAGAGATGCTCTGTTCCCTGGTGTCCAAGAGCGCCTTACGCTTCGCCAGGCGCACCTCTCGAGTGATGGCATCGTCCCTCATCATTGAAAGTGTTTCCTGCTGCCTCAGGAGGACTTGGAGCTTCTTGTCGTACCAGTCGCGTAGCTCGACCCCCTTGTCCTTTAGTTTCTGATCCACCTTATTGGCGGACTAGCGCTGCTCCTTGAGCTCCTGCCACTTCCAGCTATGTCGCTCCCGCATCTCCTTTATGCCTGTCACCACGGACTCCATGAAGGACAAGTCCATGGCGATGGTGATAGAGTCATCCACCTCTTCAACTCCTTGGTACATCGACATCAAGATGCATCGGAGTTCTCCATCAAGCTCTGTGCTCATCGCCATCGACGAGCCAGGGACTCCGAGCCCGGGCTGGGCGAGCACTAGCCTAAGTTACTTGAGGATGGTGGCGAGACCTCCACTAGGGTGCCGAATGATGGGAGGGGGATCATGGTTTGGAGGGGCATCTTTTCCTCAACCACGAACCATGATCCAGACAAGCTGCCGAGGGTTACCTAGGGCTCCTTCAGAGGACCCAGAACGCTCCCGACAGCCTGTTCCTGCCCCTCTGCGGCGGTGTTCTTCGTGGCTTCGTCCGCAGTGTCCCTCCCAATGATGGCCGCCTCCTCCAGCAAATCCGGTTCTTCACTCAAAGGGGCTGCGAGTAGATCCAACAATTAATAACAGGGATAGATGATCAGGAATGGAAAGCCAGCTGATGAGAGAAAGCATGAGAAGAAAAATAGTCAAGTTACCTGGAGAAGCTTGTCGGGCAGAAGCCTCCGTCTCATCTACCGGGCTAGGATTGATGTGTCCTCCCTCAGGAGCTACGACACCACCCTGGAGGGATTCTTCCAGGGGGACCCTTCGTGGTGATCCATCGATTCTATCAGAGGGCAGGGTGGGTCCCTATAGGATCGAAAGTATGTCTAGAGGGGGGTGATTAGACTACTTGACCAAATAAAAATCTAGCATTTTCCCAATTTTAGTTCTTGGCAGATTTTAGCAACTTAGCACAAACAAGTAATCAACACTACAAAAAAATACACTTCCGTGATTATACGTGTTTGTCACAGCAGGTCGCTTTTTTGTCATGCATGTACATCCATGAAAAATTTATGACAGAATCAAGATAGTCATACCTGTGCTGTCGTAGAAGTGTTCCATGACATTACCAAAATTATCATCACAGAAGTGTCCACTTCCATGACGATAAATCGCGCGTCACAGAAGTGCTTTCGTCAAGGGTGACCGACACGTGGCATCCACCGTAACGGAACGCCGTTAAGCTATCGGGTCGGGTTTTGGATCCGATAACCCGTTAACAGCCCCGACCAATGGGGATTTTCCACGTGTAAAATCATCATTCGCTAGAGGAAACACGTGTCGGCTCATCGTCGGGGCAGATGTCATCCACTCACTGGACAGAAGGCGCCTATAATACATCGACACGTGGCACATCCCAACATGTTTAAATGGGCCGGCCCAACTAAAGGCCCACAAGATTTTGCGGACCATAATGGGCCGGCCCAGCTAAAGGCCCACGAGATTTTGCGGACCATAATGGGCTGGCCCAGCTAAAGGCCCACAAGATTTCGCGGGCCATAATGGGCCGACCCAGGTAAAGGCCCACAAGATTTTCATGTGCCATAATAGGCCGGCCCAGGTAAAGGCCCACGGTGACTCTAGCCCATAATGAACAATAATTTTCTTTATACCCGTTAACGGCCCGTGCTTTACATGGGCCGTTTCCAGCCCGTGTTAGCTTTCGGCCTATTGACAGCCCATACGTTCCCTGGGCTCCTTTTCGGCCCTCGATTACTTCCGGCCCGTTACTGGCCTGTTCCCCTAATGGGCCAAATTCGGCCCATGGCAAGAGTCGGCCCGTTACTGGCCTGTTCCACTAATGGGCCAAATTCGGCCCATGGCAAGAGTCAGCCCGTTACTGGCCTGTTACCCTAATGGGCCAAATTCAGCCCATGGCAAGAGTCGGCCCGTTTCTGGCCTGTTAACCCGTTGCGCCGTTTCCAGCCCGTCCTATATTCTGGCCCATTAACGACCCGTTATGCCTGTGACAGAATTAAGCCTTTGCTGTCCTACAGCCTGTTAACAACCTGTTACCGTGCTGGGCCTATACCAATTACGCCCGATTATGGCCCATGTAGACCCATTTATTCGATGGCCCGAGGCCCACCGATTACAGGCCCATTTATCGACGGCCCGTAGGAGACCCATGGATCCTACGGCCCGTATATGGCCCATGGTAGTTGCGGCCACTAGCAAACCAGGGAAAAAGAAGACTAGGAAATAAATAAGGCCGAAACTAACGCTAGGCTATTAAGGCGATTGCACAGATTACATCCACTCGTCATCAAAGATCGCCACTAGTGCAAATATAGGGAACACCCTACACTATTCAAAAATGTCTTGCTGTTTTCTTCAGGCGGTGGCTGCACGTTAAGAATAAATTTTGTATCGCACCAAAACAAATTACAACTGTATAACAAAAGGAAGGTGTAATGCCCTCGATGCGGCTATATCTCCTACGTGTCGAAGCACGACTTAGAGGCATAACCGCATTGAAAGCAATGTCGCAAGTAAGGTAATCTTCACAACAACCCATGTAAATAGATAATAAGGGGAAAGGTACATAGTTGGCTTACACTCGCCACGTCACACAAAGTACATAAATAGCATTACATCATCCAATACACTCATGGTCCGACTACGGTACCAAAATAAAAGATCAACCCCAACATGCGACATGGTCCAGATCGCCCCAACTGGGCACCACTACTGATCATCAGGGAAAGACACATAGTAACGGCGTGAGTCTTCGTCGAACTCCCACTTGAGCTCAAGCGCATCATCTGGAACGGAGTCATCGGGCCCTGCATCTGGTTTGGAAGCAATCTGTGAGCCACAGGGACTCAGCAATCTTGCACCCTCGCGATCAAGGCTATTTAAGCTTATAGGAAAGGTAAGGTATATGTGGAACTGCAGCAAGAGACTAGCATATATGGTGGCTAACCTGTTCGGAAATGAGAGCGAGAAGAGAAGGCAAAGCACGAACGAATAGCTATAGAACAACCTACGACAAACATTACTCCAACACCGTGTTCACTTCCCAGACTCCGCCGAGAAGAGACCATCACGGTTACACACTCAGTTCATTCATTTTATTTAAGTTAAGGTTCAAGTTATCTACAACCAGACATTAACAAATTCCCATCTGCCCATAACCGCAGGCACGGCTTTCGAAAGTTCAAATCCCTGCAGGGGAGTCCCAATTTAGCCCATGACAAGCTCTCACTGTCAATGAAGGATATACCTTCTCCCGAGACATTTCGATCAGACTCGGTATCCCGGTTCTACAAGACAACTTCGACAAGTTAAAACAAATCCAGCAACACCGCCCGAATGTGCCAACAAATCCCGATAGGAGCTGCACATATCTCGTTCTCAGGGCACACTCAGATAGGTCAAGCTACGAGTAAAACCAACCCTCGAGTTTCCCCGAGGTGGCCCCACAGGCTGCCCAGTTTGGACCAACATTCAGAGGAGCACTGGCCCCGGGGGGGGGGGGTTAAATAAGATGACCCTTGGGCTCCGGAAACCCAAGGGAAAAAGAGGCTAGGTGGAAAATGGTAAAACCAAGGTTGGTCATTGTTGGAAGAGTTTTTATTCAAGGCGATTTGTCAAGGGGTTCCCATTATTACCCAACCGCGTAAGGAACTCAAAATCCGGGAACATAACACAGATATGACGGAAACTAGGGCGGCAAGAATGGAACAAAACACTAGGCAAAAGGCCGAGCCTTCCACCCTTTACCAAGTATATAGATGCATTAAGATAACAAGATAATATAATGATATCCCAACAAGAAAATAATGTTCCAACAAGGAACAAACTCCAATCTTCACCTGCAACTAGCAACGCTATAAGAGAGGCTGAGCAAAGCGGTAACATAGCCAATCAATGGTTTGCTAGGACATGGTGGGTTAGAGGTTTGACATGGCAATTTGGGAGGCAAGATAAGCAAGTGGTAGGCAACGTAGCATAGGCATAGCAAAAGAGCGAGCATCTAGCAAAGCAAAGATAGAAGTGATTTCGAGGGTATGATCATCTTGCCTGCAACGTTGTCAGAGTTGACTGGATCCTCGAAAGCAAACTCAACGGGATCCTCGTTAGTGAACTCGTCTCCCGGCTCTACCCAAACAAGACAAACAAGCAAGAGGAACACAATCAACCACGTGCAAAGCTCAAACAACATGATGCAAACATGGTATGCTATGCGGGATGCGATATGTGATGCATATGCAAGATTTGACAAGGAATGATTGAACCTGGCCTCAGCATGGAAATCCAAGTGTGCCACTTTAAAGGTGAGGTGATTTTGGTTGAAATCGATATAAAGAACACCGGAATCGGAGACACGGTTTGGGAATGACAAGCAAAACAAATATGGCACCGGTCTGCGATAAACAACAAGTAGCCATCTAAATGCAACTAGATAATTATGCTACGGCACTCAAACATGGCAAAAAAAATACATGGCAGGGATCCACTCATAAAGCTTGAAAAAGATGAACACTGAACTACGGCTAATTCATCCATTAACAGGTTCACACAAGCATGTCAAAAATGCAAACGGTAAACAGATTTCAAACTTAGTGAAATTAACACAAGCCTGGAATTTCGGATCAGGTAGCACACTTTGGAGCATGAAAACAATATGCTACAGGAACCTAACATGATAAAGTAAAGCATGGCATGGAGCTACTCAAAGAGCTTAACAAAAGTACCATAGTGACCTTGAGCCAAAAGGGATCAGAAAATACAATTGCAAGCATGTGAACATGGCAAAAACATAATCAGGTAACTGACTTAGAGAAAAACTGGAACATGCAAATCTGTTAACAAGTAGGCATGTTTACGAGCTCGATGCACTCACTACAGAGCAAGGCATGACAATCTAAGCATAAACCCATCAAGAATACATATTATATAAGCTAGAAATGGCAAGAACAACAACATAACATGCACAGATCAACAACAACATCCTCGGCAAAATTGCTAACAAGTAGACAATCTGCCAAGATTCACGAAATAGCAAAAGTAGAGCTCGATTGGCTCAAGCTAGGGTGCTCCATAAATGCAAACAAAGACATGGATGGAAAGAGCACCACAATATTAACAAATCATCCTTACTGATCATCCTCAAAAGAGGCACGGATCACTAGGAAACAACAAGAACATATGGCATAATGATAAAAACAGATCAAGGACTTAGTGAGATTTCTAAGTCCCTAAAATCAGCATTAACGAATGCACCACTTTGCAAGCTTGTGCTAGTCACCACACATATCACAAAAATACATGGATAGCACCTCTATAAAGATGGCATGGCATATAACAAAACACATGTAGAGCTCAGGAGCATATCATGAACACGTTAATCATGGCAAAAATGACAAAAAGCTATTTGGTGCAGCAGATCTGACAATTAACTCAAATAGCTCTCTTCCAACAGCATTTCGGGCAACAAGATGAGCTCAAATGAAAATGATGCAATGAGATGAAATGATGTGCTCTCTGAGGCGAACATTTTGATATGCTACACCTGCGAAACGGAGCTATGGATGCAAAGTTACGGCATGATGAAATATGCAAAATGTCTAGGGTTTCAGAGGAAAAAGTCAACCCCTCGATCTAAATCTGGCCGACACCGTAGCACGCGCGGACTTCGAGGTTCAACATCACCGGAGTCGAGGTCGTCGGAGGAAGGAGGCCGGCCGGACTTGCCGAGGAGAGGAGGGGCTCGCCGGGCCGTCGAGCGGCGAGGTAGAACGGCGGCGAGGGCGGCGGAGCTCGGGGAAGCCGGAGCGGGGCGTCGCCAGCCGGTGAGGCGGAGGCGGCCGCGGTCATCGACGCCGGTGAGGGACGCAGCGGCCGGCGCGGCGGCCTGCGGCTGAGGAGAGAGGCGCGGGGCGGCGCGGCTCTCCCAGGCGGCGGGGCGCGGTCGATGGGCCTCGGGGGCCCGGGGCGGGCTCCGCGGGCTGGCGGGATTCGCGACGAAGTGGGGCGCGCGGGTGATGACGTGGCGCGTCAGGAGTGGTCGGCGGTGGGGGCGGACATGTCCGTCCGATGAGGTTTCGTCCGGCGGCGGTGGGGTAGTATTGCTAGGGTTTCGTCCAGATTAGGAAAGGAGGGGTCTTTATATAGGGGTAGAGGGAGCTAGGAGAGTCCAAATGAGGTGCGGTTTGCGGCCACGCGATCGTGATCGAACGGCCTAGGTGATGGAGGAGGTTTAGGTGGGTTTTGGGCCACTTTGGAGGGGTGTTGAGCTGCAACACACACGAGGCCTTCTTGGTCCCTCGGTTAACCGTTGGAGCCTCAAACGAAGTCCAAATGGTACGCCACTTGACAGGCGGTCTATCGGTAGTAAACCAAGGCCGCTTGGCAAGTCTCGGTCCAATCCAGAAATGTTTAACCCCACACACAAAATAAAGGTAGAAAGGACCACCGGAGGAGATAGGAGCGCCGGAATGCAAACGGACAACGGGGAAAATGCTCGGATGCATGAGACGAACACGTATGCAAATGCAATGCACATGATGACATGATATGAGATGCATGACAACGACAACAACACACGGAGACAAAAACCCAAACCCGAGAAAATAAAATAACTTAGTGCCGGAAACGGCGAGAGTTGGAGTACATATTAGGTAAGTTACATCCGGGGTGTTACAACACTCCACCACTACGAAAGGATCTCATCCCGAGATCTAGGACTGGAAGAACGCTGGGTACTCAGAACAGAGGTGATCCTTGCGTTCCCAGGTGGCTTCACGGTCGGAATGATGTGACCACTTGACTTTGAGGAATTTGATTGACTTATTGCGAGTCTTGCGTTCAGTCTCTTCAAGAATAGCAACGGGGTGCTCACGATAAGAGAGATCTTCTTGGAGACCAATGTCTTCGAAGTTGACGGTACGATCAGGAGTTTTGAAGCACTTGCGGAGCTGAGAGACATGGAACACGTCGTGCACATTTGCAAAGTTTGAAGGAAGCTCGAGTTGATAGGCGAGATCTCCTCTCTTGCTGATGATTTTGAAAGGACCCACATATCTAGGGGCTAGCTTCCCTTTGATACCGAAGCGGCGAGTACCTTTCATTGGAGAGACGCGGAGGTAAATATGATCTCCGATCTCGAAAGCCAAATAGCGGTGCTTACTATCATAGTAGCTCTTCTGGCGCGATTGCGCTGCTTTGAGGTTATCTGGAATGACTTTACACATCTCCTCTACCTCTGTGATTAAGTCATTTTCAAGAAGTTGACGCTCACCGGTTTCAAACCAGTTGAGAGGAGTAAGACACTTCCTGCCATACAGAATTTCGAATGGGGCCTTTCCCGAACTTGCTTGAAAACTGTTGTTGTAGGAGAATTCGGCATATGGAAGGCAATCTTCCCACTTCATACTGAAGGAGATCACACAAGCCCTGAGCATATCTTCAAGAATCTGATTGACACGCTCGACTTGACCGCTAGTTTGAGGATGGAAAGCTATGCTGAAGCGGATGTTGGTGCCCATGGCCTTCTGAAAAGACTCCCAAAACTTGGAGGTAAAGATGCTGCCATGGTCTGAAGAGATCACCTGTGGAATACCGTGCAGCGAGACAATCCGAGAGGTATACAGCTCCGCCAATTGAGCTGTAGTGATAGACTCTTTGATAGGCAGAAAATGAGCCACTTTAGTGAGTTTGTCGATGACAACGGATATAGCATCATTGCCACGCTTGGACTTTGGAAACCCAGTCACGAGGTCCATCTCAATGTGGTCAAACTTCCATTCTGGAATTGCAAGAGGTTGGAGGAGACCAGCTGGCCTTTGGTGTTCTGCCTGCACTCTTCTGCAGACATCACACTCATTCACGAACTTAGCAATCTCTCGCTTCATTCGAGTCCACCAATAAGCCTGCTTGAGGTCCTGATACATCTTCATACTCCTAGGGTGGATGGAGAGGAGTGAATTGTGAGCCTCATTCATGATAACTTTACGAAGGTCACCTTTAGGCAAAACAATACGATCCTCGAAGAAGAGAGTGTCCTTGTCATCAAGGCGGTAGCACTTGTACTTGGGTTGACTCTTGGCCATCCCAATCTTCACCTTCTTCACCATAGCATCAAGAAGTTGGGCCTCGCGAATCTGATCTTCCAAAGTAGGAGAGACTTGAAGGTTGGCGAGGAAACCTTGAGGAACAACTTGCAGATTGAGTTTGCGGAAATCTTCACAAAGCTCGGGTTGGTAAGGCTTGAGAATCAGACTGTTGCAGTAAGCCTTCCTGCTCAATGCGTCAGCAATCACATTGGCCTTGCCTGGAGTATACTCGATACTCGGATTATACTCTTGAATCATTTCGACCCAACGAGTCTGCCTGAGGTTGAGATTAGGCTGAGTGAAGATGTACTTGAGACTCTTGTGGTCAGTGAAAATGTCCACTTTTGTTCCCAATAAGAGATGTCTCCAAGTCAAAAGAGCATGCACAACTGCCGCCAACTCGAGGTCATGAGTGGGGTAGTTCTTCTTGTTGGGCTTCAGCTGACGAGAGGTATAAGCCACAACTTTCTTCTCTTGCATCAACACTGCGCCAAGACCTTGAAGAGAGGCATCGCAGAAGACCTCGAACGGTTTGGATTCATCAGGAGGAGTCAGAACTGGAGTAGTGACCAATTTCTCTTTCAAAGTGTTGAAAGCGATGTCACAATCCGGAGACCAAACGTACTTGACGTGCTTCTGGAGAAGGTTTGAAAGAGGCTTCGCAATCTTTGAAAAGTTCTCAACGAACCTTCGACAGTAGCTTGCGAGACCAAGGAAGCTACGGAGTTGCTTCACGTTCTGAGGTGGTTCCCAATTCACAATTGCAGACACCTTCTCAGGATTCACCGCAATGCCCTTGGCAGAGATGATATGCCCAAGATATAGAACCTCATCGAGCCAAAACTCACACTTAGAGAACTTGTTGTAGAGCTGATGTTCTCTGAGCTTATCGAGCACCAAACGCAAGTGCTTGGCATGATCTTCCTTGTTCTTCGAAAAGACCAGAATGTCGTCGAGATAGACCAAAACGAAGTCATTTGTTTAGGCGTTGAAGATGATGTTCATCATGCGAGAGAAAGTCGGAGGAGCGTTGACGAGGCCAAAAGACATGACAGTGTATTCATATGAACCATAGCTTGTTCTGAAAGCCGTCTTGGGAATATCTTGCTCACGGATTCGAATCTGGTGATAACCCATATGGAGATCAAGCTTGGAGAATACTTGGGCACCTTTGAGTTGTTCGAACAACTCATTGATGTTGGGAAATGGGTACTTGTTCTTGATAGTCTTCTTGTTCAATGGACGGTAGTCAACACAAAGTCGGTCCGTTCCATCCTTCTTCTTCACAAAAAGAACTCCACAACCCCACGGAGAAGAACTAGGTCGGATGAGAACCATTCGCTCTTGAATATCGAGTTGCTTCTTCAGCTCCTTCAACTCTTTAGGTCCGAGCTTGTAAGGACGTTTGCACACCGGTTCCGTGCCAGGCTCAAGATTGATAAAGAATTCAACTGGCCGGTGTGGAGGCAATCCTGTAAGCTCTTCTAGAAAGACGTTTTGATATTCGCAAACGACTAGAATTTGAGAGATGGCATCCAGTTCACCCTTCTCATTGAGGGAAAACAGATGGATGGTATCATCACGAGCGGCAAAGTCAATTACATCCTGAGATGAATGAGTCAATTGAATCTGCCTGGCTGCACAATCAAGCTGAGCCTTGTGCTTAGAAAGCCAATCCATTCCGAGAATAAGATCAATATCCGAGTCACCAAGAACCATTGGAGAAGAAAGAAACTTGTAGTCGCCCAAAGTGATAGTAACATCTGGAACCTCCAGATTTGCACTCAAACGTTTGCCAGGAGAAATGATATCCATTTGTTTGCCCAAATGAGAAGAAATGAATTCATGCTTGGCAAAAAATGGCTTTGACATGAAACAATGTGATGCACCAGTATCAAAAAGTACTTTTGCAGGAACATCGTTAACAGGAAGGTTACCCATGATGACATTCGATGAGTCCTCTGCCTGGGCTGCATTCACCATGTTGACCTTGGCGTACTAGGGGTTATGCTTGACCACAGCTGTACTTGCCGATCTCATAGGAGGAGGAGGAGGGAGACGCCTCTGATTGAAGCACTTGTTGGCATAGTGACCCTTCTGTTGGCACTTGTTGCACATGACCTCTGAAAGCGGACGGTGGTACAGAGCACTCGATCTTGGAGCTTGAGACGAAGTCTTGTTCTGAAAGCCAGGGTTGGGTGGGTGGGAAGATCCACTGCCACCTTTGCTCTTTTGTTGAAAAGGCTGACAGAACGGAGGAGGAGGAAGCCAATACTTCTGCTGCTTAGCCACTTGAGTAGAGGAAGAAGGAGTAGCATCTCTGACTCGCTTCTTGGAAGCATCACACTTCAGTTGAGCAGCCTCTTGCTTCAATGCCATGTTGTAAAACTCATCGTACCTCCTAGGCTCAAAGAGAACGAGAGCTAGCTGGATTTCTTCTCTGAGACCACCCCTGAACTGGTATATCATGCTCTTCTCGTCAGGGACGTCCTGCTTAGCAAAGCGGGCGAGCTTCTGAAACAACTTGTTGCAGTCATAGACAGACATAGAACCTTGCTTCAGGTTGTGGAATTCCTCACGCTTGCTTTCAACCACGCTCTGAGGAATATGATGAGCTTTGAAGTCTTGACGGAATTCATCCCAGGTAATCTCATGGCCTCCTCTTGAATCTTTGTACTGCTGAAACCATTCTGTAGCTTGGTCTTTGAGTTGGAAGGAAGCGAACTTGACAAAGTCCTCAGGCCTGACGTTACTACACTCGAAATGCTTGCACAAGTCCACGAGCCAATCGTCAGCATCAGTTGCCTCAACACAATTGCTAAAAGCCTTTTGCTGGTTAGCAAGGAACTGGTTGAGTGTAGCAAAGCGATTCTGATTGTTGCCCTGGTTGCCTTGGTTCGCTTGATTGCGCTCTTGAAGAATTTGCATGATCAACTGCGTGTTTTCATTGGTAGCGGCCATCACAGCTTGCCATGCCTCCGGAGGAGGGGGTGGCGGTGGCGGATCAGGATTCAGAGTCATGCGCGTTGGAGGAGCCATCCTAAAGAAGTTGACATCCATTAGCACATTGATAGACAACAATTGAAGCTGAATCAAGCGGGTTGAAATTGCAACATATAGTCTTCACATCCGAACGAAATGAACGAATGCATTCCAATTGAAATGGTCACAAATCCATAAATTGAGAAGCCACTTAGAATTTAGGTAGAGGAATAAATCAACAAGGTACGGAGCAAGAACGAATACTCGGTAAGGATCACCCAATCTCAAACCAAATATCCGTGGAAGAAGAACTAGAGCTACAAGAATTCCCACCTATGAAACTCCCGAACCTTTCCGGTTATGCAATCAGGTGTTGGGGATACAGGGGAAGCATAATATCTCACCCAAATCTAGCAAATCCTACATCCAGCTGTATCCATCCTTCAACACATAATCGAGAAAACTTCAGAAATCGTCTACCTCAACCTTCGAAAAGCATCCGTTATACAAGTTATGGCAATACTCCCGAACTCCCACCCCAGTACTGGGTGGCGTCGAGGTTATCTCACCAACAACTGGATAAAAGAGATTTTCGATGTCGGCGAACTAAACTCAGGTATTCCCGAACTGCAACGATAAAATTGTGACGACAACACCTCAGAGCTCAACTCCCCGGGACACTGCCACAACCCCTAAATGACAGGAGGCACCAAGAACAATGTTCTTGTCACAAATCCATCAGAACGATTCCAAGATACCCGCGTGATCCTAAATTTTTTTTTGTGAAATTTTGAGAAGAGAAGAGACAAAACTCTACATCAGGATGCCTTACTAGAGCGATGAAGGGACTGGGGAGTAAAAAGAATTCCTAAACTCTCCGATATATGATTCCTAAATGACTCAAAACATTTTTCTAGACTCAACTCGTCCGCTAATTCGATCAAGCAATGGGGCTCCTAAGGTCAGGGAAGGCTCTGATACCAACTTGTAACGCCCTCGATGCGGCTATATCTCCTACGTGTCGAAGCACGACTTAGAGGCATAACCGCATTGAAAGCAATGTCGCAAGTAAGGTAATCTTCACAACAACCCATGTAAATAGATAATAAGGGGAAAGGTACATAGTTGGCTTACACTCGCCACATCACACAAAGTACATAAATAACATTACATCATCCAATACAATCATGGTCCGACTACGGTACCAAAATAATAGATCAACCCCAACATGCGACATGGTCCCGATCGCCCCAACTAGGCACCACTACTGATCATCAGGGAAAGACACATAGTAACGGCGTGAGTCTTCGTCGAACTCCCACTTGAGCTCAAGCGCATCATCTGGAACGGAGTCATCGGGCCCTGCATCTGGTTTGGAAGTAATCTGTGAGCCACGGGGACTCAGCAATCTCGCACCCTCGCGATCAAGACTATTTAAGCTTATAGGAAAGGTAAGGTAATATGTGGAGCTGCAGCAAGCGACTTGCATATATGGTGGCTAACCTGTTCGCAAATGAGAGCGAGAAGAGAAGGCAAAGCACGAACGAATAGCTATAGAACAACCTACGGCAAACATTACTCCAACACCGTGTTCACTTCCCGGTCTCGAACATCACGGTTACACACTCAGTTGATTCATTTTAATTAAGTTAAGGTTCAAGTTACTACAATCGGACATTAACAAATTCCCATCTGCCCATAACCGCGGGCACGGCTTTCGAAAGTTCAAATCCCTGTAGGGGAGTCCCAACTTAGTCCATGACAAGCTCTCACAATCAATGAAGGATATACCTTCTCCCGATACATTCCGATCAGACTCGGTATCCCGGTTCTACAAGACAACTTCGACAAGTTAAAACAAATCCAGCAACACCGCCCGAATGTGCCGACAAATCCCGATAGGAGCTGCACATATCTCGTTCTCAGGGCACACTCAAATAGGTCAAGCTACAAGTAAAACCAACCCTCGAGTTTCCCCGAGGTGGCCCCGCAGGCTGCCTAGTTCGGACCAACACTCAGAGGAGCACTGGCCCGGGGGGTTTAAATAAGATGACCCTTGGGCTCCGGAAACCCAAGGGAAAAAGAGCCTAGGTGGCAAATGTTAAAACCAAGGTTGGGCATTGCTGGAAGAGTTTTTATTCAAGGCGATTTGTCAAAGGGTTCCCATTATTACCCAACCGCATAAGGAACGCAAAATCCGGGAACATAACACCGATATGACAGAAACTAGGGCGGCAAGAGTGGAACAAAACACTAGGAAAAATGCCGAGCCTTCCACCCTTTACCAAGTATATAGATGCATTAAGATAACAAGGTAATATAATGATATCCCAACAATAAAATAATGTTCCAACAAGGAACGAACTCCAATCTTCACCTGCAATTAGCAACGCTATAAGAGGGGCTGAGCAAAGCGGTAACATAGCAAATCAACGGTTTGCTAGGACATGGTGGGTTAGAGGTTTGACATGGCAATTTGGGAGGCAAGATAAGCAAGTGGTAGGCATCGTAGCATAGGCATAGCAAAAGAGCGAGCATCTAGCAAAGCAAAGATAGAAGTGATTTCGAGGGTATGATCATCTTGCCTGCAACGTTGTCAGAGTTGACTGGATCCTCGAAAGCAAACTCAACGGGCTGCTCGTTAGCGAACTCGTCTCCCGGCTCTACCCAAACAAGACAAACTAGCAAGAGGAACACAATCAACCACGTGCAAAGCTCAAACAACATGATGCAAACATGGTATGCTATGCGGGATGCGATATGTGACGCATATGCAAGATTTGACAAGGAATGATTGAACCTGGCCTCAACTTGGAAAGGTGAGGTGATTTCGGTTGAAATCGATATAAAGAACACCGGAATCGGAGACACGGTTTAGGAATGACAAGCAAAATAAATATGGCACCGGTCTGCGATAAACAGCAAGTAGCCATCTAAATGCAACAAGATAATTATGCTACAGCACTCAAACATGGCAACAAAATACATGACAGGGATCCACTCATAAAGCTTGACAAAAGATGAACACTGAGCTACGGCTAATTCATCCATTAACAGGTTCAAACAAGCATGGCAAAAATGCAAACGGTAAACAGATTTCAGACTTAGTGAAATTAACACAAGCTTGGAATTTCGGATCAGGTAGCACACTTTGGAGCATGAAAACTATATGCTACAGGAACCTAACAAAAGTCCCTTAGTGACCTTGAGCCAAAAGTGATCAGGAAATACAATTGCAAGCATGTGAACATGGAAAAAACATAATCAGGTTACAGACTTAGAGAAAAACTAGAAAATGCAAATCTTTTAACAAGTAGGCATGTTTACGAGCTCGATGCACTCACTACAGAGCAAGGCATGACAATCTAAGCATACACCCATCAAGAATACATTTTATATAAGCTAGAAATGGCAAGAACAACAACATAACATGCACGGATCAACAACAACATCCTCGGCAAAATTGCTAACAAGTAGACAATTTGCCCAGATTCACGAAATAGCAAAAGTACAGCTCGATTGACTCAAGCTAGGGTACTCCATAAATGCAAACAAAGACATGGATGGAAAGAGCACCACAATATTAACAAATCATCCTTACTGATCATCCTCAAAAGAGGCACGGATCACTAGGAAACAACAAGAACATATGGCATAATGATAAAAACAGATCAAGGACTTAGTGAGATTTCTAAGTCCCTGAAATCAGCATTAACGAATGCACCACTTTGCAAGCTTGTGCTAGTCATCACACATATCACAAAAATACATGGATAGCAACGCTGTAAAGATGGCATGGCATATAACAAAACACATGTAGAGCTCAGGAGCATATCATGCACATATTAATCATGACAAAAATGACAAAAAGCTATTTGGTGTAGCAGATCTGACAATTAACTCAAATAGCTCTCTTCCAACAGCATTTCGGGCAACAAGATGAGCTCAAATGAAAATGATGCAATGAGATGAAATGATGTGCTCTCTGAGGCGAACATTTTGATATGCTACACGCGCGAAACGTAGCCATGGATGCAAAGTTACGGCATGATGAAATATGCAAAATGTCTAGGGTTTTAGAGGAAAAAGTCAACCCCTCGATTTAGATCTGGCCGACACTGTAGCACGCGTGGACTTTGAGGTTCAACATTGCCGGAGTCGAGGTCGTTGGAGGAAGGAGGCCGGCCGGACTTGCCGAGGAGAGGAGGGGCTCGCCGGGCCGTCGGGCGGCGAGGTAGAACGGCGGCGAGGGCGGCGGAGCTCGGGGAAGCCGGAGCGGGGCGTTGCCGGCCGGTGTGGAGGAGGCGGCCGTGGTCGTCGACGCCGGTGAGGGACACGGCGGCCGGCGCGGTGGCCTGCGGCGGAGGAGAGAGGCGCGGGGCGGCGTGGCTCTCCTAGGCGGCGGGGCGCGGTCGATGGGCCTCGGGGGCCCGGGGCGGGCTCCACGGGCCGGCGGGATTCGCGGTGAAGTGGGGTGCGTGGGCGATGACGTGGTGCGTCAGGAGTGGTCGGCGGCGGGGGCGGACATGTCCGTCCGATGAGGTTTCGTCCGGCGGCGGCGGGGTAGTATTGCTAGGGTTTCGCCCGGATTTGGAAAGGAGGGGTCTTTATATAGGGGTAGAGGGAGCTAGGAGAGTCCAAATGAGGTGCAGTTTGCGGCCACGCGATCGAGATCGAACGGCCTAGGTGATGGAGGAGGTTTAGGTGGGTTTTGGGCCACTTTGGAGGGGTGTTGGGCTGCAACACACACGAGGCCTTCTCGGTCCCTCGTTTAACCGTTGGAGCCTCAAACGAAGTCCAAATGGTACGCAACTTGACAGGCGGTCTACCGGTAGTAAACCAAGGCCGCTTGGCAAGTCTCGGTCCAATCCGGAAATGTTTAACCCCACACACGAAAGAAAGGTAGAAAGGACCATCGGAGGAGACAGGAGCACCGGAATGCAAAACGGACAACGGGGAAAATGCTCGGATGCATGAGACGAACACGTATGCAAATGCAATGCACATGATGACATGATATGAGATGCATGACAACGAAAAAAACACGCAGAGACAAAAACCTGAACCCGAGAAAATAAAATAACTTAGTGCCGGAAACGACAAGAGTTGGAGTACATATTAGGTAAGTTACATCCGGGGTGTTACAGAATGCTGGCATAAAACTTAACAGTCTAGCAGATAAATGCACCACCAGAAGTTCAGAAGCTCAGTTCATTTGACCTGACTGTTACATTTTCATGTTGTATAGTCCGATGGAGCACCATAACCCTCGCCTTCATTTCCTCTAGGCTCCTGAACAACATAGCAAATGTCTGATAGTCTGGTTTCAAAACCATGCACATCTTGACGACATTGAGCAATGTTTCTCCTTGTTTCACAAAGGGTCTCTGTTAGGGAATGGACTTGTGTCTGGAGCGCAGATACAACATTGCTTTGATCTTGCATATCTTGATCATGAGGCAGTTTGGACGATATTGCCTTAACAACCAACCCAGTATTACGCAGGAACGTGCTTTTAGCCCTGTTAGTGGACATGTATGGACCCACTGCAGCAAGAGCCGACATTGCGGTTATAGTTGCCTCGCCACCTTCAGAAGGTGGCGGTTCCACCATTTTTTCCATAGCTCGCTGAAAAGTTGAGGTTTTACATTAGTAGTACCAGAATAGAAGATATTAAGGAGGCAGCAAAACCAAACAAAATATCTTTGGTCTATATACATAACTTATTCTGGTGAACCCATGTAAAATATTAGTTGTATTTTATTGCAAAGTACATAATAAAACCAGGTTCCAAACATATGACCATGTACCATCGCTAATGTATTGTCCATTTCTTCACATTGTATTGAGGGCTAAGGATAAATAGACGAAGTTTATAATACGGTAAGTGTTGGGGATATTACTACTGGGCGTAAACCGGCCTATCTGGGCCGGATTAACTTCATCAGTAGTTAAGTATGTTAAAGCCCATGAAGGTAGATGAGGGCTTAAAGCCCATGATCGGTTTAAGGCCTGTAGCCGTAAACCGGCGTCGGTTTGTAAACTTGTATTGTAAGTTAGGAATAAGTAGAGACCAAACCGGACACGTATATGAGCCGGTGTTGGGACTCTGTAAACCGACGGGCGTCACCCATGTATATAAGGGGATGACTCGGTGGCGGTTCAAGGATAACAGAAAACAACTCGAGACTTAGGTGAAGCTTGTTTGCTCCCTAGTCATCGAAACCCCATCAATTCCATCACAACTAGACGTAGGCTTTTACCTTCATCGAAGGGGCCGAACTAGTATAAACTCTCTTGCGTCCCTGTGTCCGCTTTAACCCCTTCAAGCTAACCCGTTGCGATGGCTCCACGACTAAGTCCTTTCTCTAGGACATCTACGGTGACAAAACCACGACAGTTGGCGCCCACCGTGGGGCTATCGCACGATGGTTTCAAGTTCTTGGAGGGCCGCTTTGAAGGACTCAAGGGCTACGCTGTGGGCCGGATGACTAAGAGTCGTCGCGGCAAGCTCTACATCGATGATGCAGGCTGGGGCCCCGAGGCCAGCTCAGTTGAGTCCGGGTACCGGGTCCCCTTTGGCGGCATACACGTTTTCATCGGCAAGATCGGTGAACCGGGCCCTGAGCCAGACATCTGCACCGACCTCGTCGAAACGGCTCAGCGTGCGCGATCCGCCCGGGTTAAAACGGGCGTGAAGCGTGCCTTTGTGGGAGTCATCCTTGGAGGAAGTTATGAGGATGGATCGGAATCTCGTGGCGAGACCGTCGTTTATTCCGGCGACGAGTCATCAACCGGAGAAACCGAATCTCTATATCAGCTACAAGATGGCCGGATTGGGGGTTGTTCCGATGGTGACAGCATTCCGGACCCCTCTGATCTACCCAACTGAGTTGGAATATTCATGGCCGGCACACAAGCATCGCTTCATTCTTCGACCGCTGCGCCAATAACCTCCGGTTCAGTAGCGGCGACAGCTGCCGGGGCAGGAAGCTCTGTACGCCCGCCGGCTCAAGTTCTATCAGATCTATTTGATGCATTGGCTGTGCTTATGGCGGAAGCTAACCCGGCGGATCAGGACGTCCACAACGCGGAGATTGCAAAGGTGAAGGAACAGATCACCCAGGCCAAGGCGGACCTGGCAGCCGAGAACGCCAGGATGACCGCAGAGCGGGCCGCTTTAGACGCACAAGCCTACAGGCTCATGTTGGACCAGAACGTGTCACATGGAGTCATGAAGAGGAAGTACCGATCTTGTTTGCCTTCGGTTTTCGAGGCCAGAGACCTTTTCAACACCCCAGGAGCAGGAACCAGTAATCCGCTGGAGGTAAACCGGGCGGAAGCTCCTGGGACCGGCACGCCAGTTCAGCCCCATCTGATGAATCCGCCTCGTCAACCTCAGGCTGTTTCGACACCTCCGGGTCACTACTCCAACCCGATGGACAATCTCGTTGCCGCTGCTGCACGGCTGGAGGCCATTCCAATTGAAGGTGACTCGCCGCAGGCGATAGAGACGCGACGGGTCAAGGATCTTCTTAGGACAGCTTTGGTCCAACAGGAAGCATACTCGTACAGCCGCGACCGGATCCATTCGACCCCTCGTCCAAGCCGGAGCTATAGCAGGAATATGGATGAACCGGCAGTATCAAGTAATTAACGACACAGAGCGCCCCGCGGCAACAACCCGGCGGGTGGTGCTGATAACGCTCAGGAAGTGGTGGACCGGGCTCGAGCGCGCAGGGAGGCCGAGTTAGCCGCACAGTATCAGGCTCGGCAGCTTACGCCGGTTCATCCAACTATCTCGATTGAACCTGGTGTTACTTCTAGTTCTTTGGGGGTGCCTTGCCTTGTCCCCGCTTTACGCAATGTGCGCTTGCCCAAGGATTTCAAAGGCCCGCGCAAGGTACCAAATTACACGGCGGATCAACCTCCAGAGACATGGGTGGAGAGCTATGAGATGGCCATGGAGATGCTTGATGTGGATGATGCGGCATGTGCGAAATACTTCAC
Organism: Triticum urartu; assembly: GCF_003073215.2. Taxonomy (NCBI): domain Eukaryota; kingdom Viridiplantae; phylum Streptophyta; class Magnoliopsida; order Poales; family Poaceae; genus Triticum; species Triticum urartu. The sequence continues at coordinate 343,250,825 of NC_053023.1, forward strand.
CATGATGCTTGAAGGGACAACCCGTACTTGGTTAAAAAGCTTACCGGCTAATTATATCAGTTCATGGCCCCAATTACGAGCCCGGTTTATCAGTAATTTCAAGGATACATGTAAGCAACCTATGTCGATAGTGGACTTAGCTGCCTGCATCCAGGAGGAAGGAGAATCAATGACTCATTGGGTGCGCCGGGTCTCACAAGTGTTGCATTCATCAGACCGCATCAATGCTGAAACTGCAGTCATAACCCTAGAAGGCAACTGCCGGTTTGGGCTCCTAAAGCTGAAGTTGGGACGGATGAAGCACCATTGCACTCACATGGGGACCCTCATGGCTGCCTTGGAAAAGTATGCCGATTCTGATAGTACCAAGGATCCTGAGTCTGATGATGACAAGACAAGGAAGGGAAAGAAGAACAACAACTCCAAAGGTCAGCAGCACCACTCGGCAGGTAATGGTATCGGAGGCAAGCGTAAAGCGGATGGCAACATGGACTTCGTGGCTAATACCAACGCGCAGGACAAGGGTCAGCGACGCAAGGGTAAACCGCCGAATCGCGGTGTAGCGCCTAACCCTAACCCAGACCGTTTAAATTATCTACTGAACCAGCCCTGTCCAAAGCATGGGACGAAGGAGGTGCCAGCAAACCATGTTTGGAAGGATTGCTTCATTATGCAGGAGTTCCAGAATTCTAATGCTTTCCGGTATGTTCACGGCTCCGGCGGTGGCTTGGGATCCGGGCTGGGTTACGATGGAGGAAATTCCGGTTCAGGATTTAATGGTAATCCGGGCGGACATAAAAACCAAAATAATCAGAACAACCAGGGTGGTTACAACCAGCAGCAGCAACAGTCGGGTTACCAGAGCAACCCAATGCAGTTGAATAGTGGGCAGTACTATGTCTTCACCACTAGCTTGGACAAGCGAGACCGGAAGGTTCAGAGGCGGGCAGTCAACTCTGTTGAACCGGCCGTGCCCCGTTATCTATGCTGGTCTGAACATCCAATCATATGGAGCAGAGAGGATCACCCTCCCCAGGTTGATAATCCAGGTCAGTTGGCTCTGGTGGTGGCGCCTCAGGTGGGAGGTTACAAGTTCACCAAGGTGCTCATGGATGGAGGGAGCAGCATTAATATCTTGTACTATGAGACCTTCCGTCGTATGGGACTAACAGACAAAAATCTCAAACCGTCCAATACGGTGTTCCATGGTGTGGTACCTGGTAGGTCAGCATATCCTGTTGGTAAGATAGCTCTGGAAGTGGCTTTCGGAGATGATTATGATTCCAGGTCGGAAACATTGACGTTTGAAGTGGTGAAAATCCAAAGTCCATATCACGCCCTGTTTGGGCGACCGGCCTACGCCAAGTTTATGGCAAGGCCATGTTATGTGTATTTGCAGCTCAAGATGCCGGGTCACAAGGGGACAATAACGGTTCACGAAAGTCGTAAAATTGCTTTGGAGTGCGAGGAAGGAGATGCGGCCTATGCAAAGTCGGTTTATGCCAACGAGGAGCTGAAGTATTATAAGGACAATGTTGATTCGGCGGACATGACTCCATTAAAAAAGCCAACTACGGAGCATGATCCGGCCCTGAAGTTCAAATCGGTAGCTGAAACTAAGCTTGTTGACTTCGTGCCTGGCGATTCGTCCAAGCAGTTCAGCATCAGTGCCAACTTGGATCCGAAATAGGAAAGCACGCTCATCGAGTTCATCCATGAGAATCGGGATATTTTTGCATGGAAGCCCTCTGACATGCCAGGTGTACCGAGGCAACTCGCTGAGCACACCCTTAATGTGGATCCTAAATACAAACCGGTGAAATAGTTCCTCCGCCGGTTTAATGAAGAAAGGTGCAAGGTGATTGAAGAAGAGATAGCCAGGCTCTTAGCAGCTCGCTTTATTATTGAAGTTTTCCACCCTGAGTGGCTTGCCAATCCGGTGCTGGTCCTTAAGAAAAACGGCACCTGGCGCATGTGTGTGGATTACACAGATCTTAATAAGGCTTGTCCAGCAGATCCTTTTGCCCCCCCCCCCCCGTATTGATCAAATTATTGATGCTACGGCGGGTTGTGAGCATTTGAGTTTTTTGGATGCATATTCTGGCTATCATCAGATCAAAATGGCTGTTAAGGACCAGGAGAAGACGACATTCATAACTCCCTTTTGAGCCTTCTGCTATGTGTCTATGCCCTTTGGGCTCAAGAGTGCCCAGGAAACTTATCAACGGTGTGTACAAAATTGTCTTCACAAGCAGATTGGCCGTAATGTACATGCTTACGTGGATGATATCATGGTTAAGTCAAGGGAGAAGGAGACTCTGGTTGACGACTTGAAGGAAACCTTTGATAACCTGAGGACGTACAAGATGATGCTTAATCCGGCCAAGTGTGTGTTTGGTGTACCGGCAGGCAAGTTATTGGGTTTTCTGGTGTCCAACAGGGGAATCGAGGCTAATCCGGAGAAAATCACAGCCATCACCTCCCTGGCTAAACCGAAGTCTATCAACGATGTTCAGCGCCTGGCAGGCCAGATTGCTGCGTTAAGCCGGTTTATTAGCCGCATTGGTGAGAAGGCAATCCCTTTGTATCAGATGTTGAAGAAGACGGATCAATTCGTCTGGAGTTCTGCTGCCGACAAAGCATTTGAGGACTTAAAGCGGCAATTGGCCAATCCGCCTGTGCTCGCCGCTCCCATGGACAAGGAGCCGTTGCTGCTATATGTTGCTGCTAATGCTCGTGCGGTCAGTGTGGCTATTGTGGTGGAGCGAAAAGAGGCAGGCAAGGAGCATCCGGTTCAACATCCGGTCTATTATATCAGCGAGGTACTCATTGAGTCCAAGCAAAGGTATCCTCATTGGCAGAAGCTGGTATATGGAGTTTTTATGGCAAGCCGGAAGCTCAAGCAATACTTCCAAGGGCACCCCATTACGGCGGTCAATTCTGCTCCCTTGGGGGATACCATCCAGAACCGGGAAGCGACTGGACGGATTGCCAAGTGGGCTATAGAGCTTGGGCCGCACGGGTTGAAGTATGTGCCTCGGACGGCGGTTAAGTCTCAAGCACTTGTTGATTTCATCAATGATTGGACGGAACTGCAAGCACCGGAAGAAAAGACGGATCATACATATTGGACCATCCATTTTGACGGATCCAGGCAATTGGAAGGCTCGGGGGCTGGAGTCGTATTAACTTCCCCACGAGGTGATAAGTTTTGTTACGTTCTCCGCTTAATGTTCTCTTGTACTAACAATGCAGCTGAGTATGAAGCCTTGCTCCACGGTCTCCGGATGGCTAAGGAGATGAATGTAAGTTGAGTTAAGTGCTTCGGTGACTCGGACCTCGTGGCTCAACAAGTATCTGGCACTTGGGATTCCAAGGACCCACTCATGGCAGCATATCATCGTGAGGTGGATACTGTTGCAGGTCACTTTAAAGGCTATCAGGTGGACCACGTGGACCGATGGAAGAATGATGCGGCGAACGCTTTAAGCCGGCTGGGCTCTCAACGCAAACCGGTCCCACCCAATGTTTTTCTGGATGTGCTGCACAACCCGTCGGTCAAGCTCCCTGGTGAAGCGGATTTGGCTATTCCTGATTTGGAGGCTCAATTGGTGGCAGCTCTTCATGTCATTCCGGATAGGACGCTTCCTTACCTGGCATACAAGAACCGGGGCAAGTTACCAGAGGATGAGACTCTGGCCCGACAGATAATCCCGCGGTCCAAGTCCATGACTATTGCCAATGGCGAGTTGCATCATTGCAGTGTATCAGGGGCGTTTCAACGCTGTGTGTCTCTTGAAGAAGGCTGTGAAATTTTGTGTGAGATCCACGAAGGAGATTGTGGTCACCACGCCGGTTCAAAATATTTGGTGGCTAAAGCGTTTCGCCATGGCTTCTATTGGTTAACTGCTCATGCTGATGCGAAGGATCTGGTCAGACGATGTGACGGTTGCCAAAAGTTTTCAAGACGTGCTCATGTGCCGGCTCAAGAATTGAGAATGATTCCAATTACTTGGCCGTTTGCGACTTGGGGGCTAAATATGGTTGGGCCTTTCAAAAGGTCCAAGGATAAGAAGACCCACCTCCTGGTGGCGGTTGACAAGTTCACAAAGTGGGTGGAGGCAGAACCTGTTAGCAAGTGTGATGCGGCCACGGCGGTTCAATTCATCAAAAAAGTGATTTTCCGGTTTGGCTTTCCACATAGTATCATAACAGATAATGGTACCAATTTGTCTAAGGGTGCCATGAAGGAGTTCTGCGAACGGGAGCACATCCGGCTTGACGTTTCATCAGTGGCACACCCACAGTCCAGTGGTCAAGAAGAAAGGGCTAATCAAGAGATCTTGAGAGGCATCAAGCCCCGGCTTATGGTTCCTTTGCAGAGAACACCGGGTTGTTGGGTAGAAGAGTTACCATCTGTGTTATGGAGCATCAATACTACACCCAACAGATCAACAGGATACACACCGTTCTTCATGGTCTACGGAGTGGAGGCGGTTCTCCCTAGTGATATCCGTCATGACTCACCTCGTGTGGCGGCTTATGTTGAAGCGGAAAACGAGATAGCACGGCAAGACGCTTTGGACCTGTTGGATGAAGAACGTGACATAGCAGCCGCCCGCTCGGTGATTTACCAACATGATCTTCGTCGTTATCACAGTCGCCGAGTCAGAACCAGAACCTTTCAGGAAGGAGATTTGGTGCTTTGGCTCATCCAAGATCAGACTGATATGCATAAGCTATCCCCACCTTGGGAGGGACCTTTCGTGGTCAGCAAGAATCTGCACAACGGGTCATACTATCTGATCGATATTCGAGAGCATAAAGACTCACGTACATCAGAGGAGGAGACCAACAGGCCGTGGAACATAGCTCATCTTCGGCCTTACTATACCTGAGCCATTGGCTCTACTTATGTACATATTACGACGATGTATATATTATGGTTAAATATAATAAACCGGAACCTCAGCTAAAGTGGGGTATCTGTTCTTTTACATCATGTGTGGTTACACGGAGTTGTTCTAAAGCAGCCTCCAGTTTACCCCTTGAGTTAGCTTTTCAAAGCATCATGTTATATCACTTGGGGGCTTTGTCGTGTCCGAACCAATGCAACACCTCTTGATAGGCGAGAGCCACCAGATCACTTGGGAACTTGGTCACGTCTGAACCAGTCACGCCTCTTGATCGGCCTAAGGCCACAGAATCACTTGGGGGTTTGGTCGAACCCGAACCATTGCCACGCCTCTTGATCGGCATAAATGCCACGGTTTCATTTGGGGACCTGGCTGACTTGAACCATAGCTACACCTATCGGGAGCTTGGTCGTATCCGACCATGGTAACGCCATCTGATCGGCTCAAATAAAGCCTCTTTTTGCAAACGGTTTTATCATTGCCTTTGCTTCACATTTTTCTTTGATAGATATTTCTTTCTTTTTGTTGCCTTTTTTAAACCGACAAAGTTTTAAGCCGGTTCAAACTGTCAATTGACGGAACATGGTCCATTTTTAATCCGGAGACTATTTGCCCGGTTTGATTTTTTATTAAACATCCTATTATGGAGTAACACGGTGTTTTATTATAACCCGGCACGGTTTACATGGTAAACTGGCATTATATATATACAGGAGCTGCTATCTCCTCCAACAGTGTGGGTTTATAAACCTCCGCTTCAAGATTGGCCAAGCCAACTTCATGCCCAATGATGGCAGAAAATACTTTGGAAAGTTCATCACCCAAAGGAAGAACAAGTTGCAGTAATTATGCACGAAGGCATATCAAAATCAAGAGTATCGGCTAGCCTATTACAAGGCAACATGGTGCCCAAAATAAGATCATTGTTTTTTTTCGCAAAGGAAAAGCAGTTTAAACCGGCTTCCGGTTCAAGCTTGGTCACCAGCCTGGCCTGATGGTTGTGGGTCATCCCGCACCGCTTCAACTTCAGCTTCTCTACCCAGCGGCTGGAAATCAACAGTTGTCCAGTTGATTCCCATTAATGCTTGAAAGACAGCTTCATCATGGTTCAGCAACGACGGTTCAATATCGGGAGCGTAACTATGCTTACGGATTGGAGGGATAAGATTTTCCGCTTCAGGAATTGGTGCAGCTACTCGCTTGTTTTGGCTGTCATATTGGGCTTGATAATGAGACAAGTCTGCTTCTTCAACCAATTGACAAGCTAGCGAACGCACCTCCCGGTTTATTGCTCGCAGATCCGCTTCACTAAACTCTGACCCGTCTTCCTTCAAGCTGGGATAGCCCTAAGCCGCTTCAACTGGATCAAAATGCGGCACCCAAGCTTTTCCCCGGATTAAGGCATTAAATGCACCGGTTCGAGCAGCAGATTTCTTTAGCTCTTCAACCCGGGCAGGAAGCATTGACAGTCTCTTCAGAGTGTCCTGAATCAAAGTGGGCGCCGAATTGTTGTGGGATGCAGTAGTGATGATCCGCTGTGCACCAGTGTACAGTTGTTCGATCAATGTGTAGGCGGCTTTCAACTTCTTCCGCACATCTGACCCCAAGTGACCAATGCGTGTCCCTGAAATATTACAAAGGGTTAACAAACCGGCTGCTCTATAAGACGGCCGAATCAATCCAGAAGTCAAACCAGCTTACCAAAGATAGCAGCGGTCATGGCATGCACTTGCCGCTTTATGCTGGTCAGTTCATCCACCACCGGTTTCAGTGCAGCCTCGACATCTTTTGCTCGTTTGGTTAAATCGGATTTTTCAGTAGCCCAATCTGCCCGCTCCTTCTTGAAGCCCTCCTTAAGCTGTTCCATGGCGCTTAAAGCGCTGGTTAATTTCTCTTTTGCTTTGGAGGTTTCAGTCTGTTGGGACTTCAGATTTTCTTGGAGATCGGCGACTTGGTTTTCTTTTATCTTCAGCTCAGCCTGCATATAGTCAGTCATATGATTCAGATAATGGTACAAGAATTGAAGTACCAACCACACAACAAGTTATGCCCTTGGTACTTGGGGGCTAATGCATATTTGCTCTGCACTTATTCAGAAAAGTCCCAAGCTCAATACAAGTATTCAACTTGGCACTTGGGGCTAATGGCTATTTGTTCAGTTAGTACTGCTGCTACAATCTTGATTACCTAAAGTCCCGGTTTAACTACACTAAGTTGAACTGGCCCTTGGGGCTATATCAGAAAATTCAGAAAACATTGAAGTCTGCATTGACAAGTCCCGGTTTGAACGGAGATTCTAAACCGGCCCTTGGGGGCTAGGAGAGTTGACAGATTGAAGTACATACGCAGATAAGCATATGGAAGTTACCTCATATTTCTCTTTCATCATATTAACCAGACCAGCTTCATAGTCACGGCTGGTGTATAGCCGGTTCAGATAGCCGGAATGGAGATCTTGGGCGTTCAGAGCGACATAAGTTGTCAGATCGGCATTCCATTTTCCCTTGCCAATGGCAGCAAATTCTTCCTTGGCAGTGTGTCTGGATAAAGCAACGGGATTGCCTGGCTCTATGCGACCAATGCCAGTAATGACAACCTCATCATCCTTGGCATCGCCGGTTTGCACTGGGGCCGTTGGCTTATCAGTAGGCTTTGATGGACTGGTAGATTTCTCAATCCGGATGGGGCTTGTGGGCTGGTTGACAGGGCCTGAGGTGTCAATAGGCCTTTCTCTAGTAATAAAATCGTCATCTTGCTGTGGTGGATCATTGGGCATATCTTCATGAATAACCTCTTCAAGATCTGGTGTTTTACCCGGTTCAGGATCGGCGTCCTCCTCGGTCGCTTTATCCAGGCGAGCCTTCTTGCTTGGCCTAGGCTTGGCCCTGAAAGGAATAACAAAGTCAAATACAACATATGTTCCAAGGTGATGTACCAGAAATATTATGATAAGTATAGCTTACCCAAGCACCATTTTGAGCGGTGGCAGCTGAGTAGCCGATGACTCGCCAGAGGATGAGTGGGAAGTAACCTGATAATCGGAGTCAGATGGATTAAGAGGTTGACGAAAACAGCCCGCTTTAGGACAAGCACTGACAAGCAAATTAGAGACCTCTGAACGGCGTTTCTGAACCGAACTGTTCGGTAAACCGGCGGAGGTAACTACCTGGCCGCTGTGCCGGGTTGTGCGGCGAGCTTCGTGCTGTTGGGTCTTCATAAGAAATTTGGGATCCAAGTAAGCAAGAGGATGAGAAAATTTACCCGGTTTGCCTGACGGATTTTTAGTGAAGGCAAAGGGTTTGAATCGGAAGAGAGAGTAATTACCTCTGCAGCATCAGCATGGCTGGCTTCAGCATCATCCTAGAAAATATCATCATCAATAAGGCGTATGAAAAATAAGCCAAGTGAGTCAAGATCTACCTCAAGGTCCGGATTACCCACATCATCATCAGGTGCCGGATCAGAAGATGTAGTGGTTTTCTTCTTATGAGCAGGCCGTTTCACGACTTCAGTCTTTGGCCGGGTTGGTCTTTCCGGTTTGTCTATTTTTTATGGCTTCTCCTGCGGAAGCTTCTTGCTCCAAAACGGATCATTGCCCTGTTTAAACAGACATTGATATCAAATAATGACCAGATATGTCAATAAACAGGTTCAGTAAAAAGAAAAATCAAACTCTTATAGCTGGTGGTCTGTTGGTGGCACAGAAGGGAAGCAGGCCGGTTCGAGCACAGATGTGTTCTGGTTCATTCAACATTTTATTCACAGCCTCTGTGATTTCTTCGTCGGTGAGCTGGATGTTAGCATGTCGCAGTGGGTCATCAACATTGCCAGTATACTCGCACATCAAACCGGAGCGCTGACTAAGGGGCAGTATGCTCCACGATATCCAACAGCGAGCGAGATCAACCGCTGTTAAACCATTGGCCATGAAGGCTCTGAGCTTGGACAGTTGAGGAGCGTATTTGCTTCTCTCCTTGGCAGTCAACCTTTGCGGAAAGGGGTGTGTATTGCTAAGCCGCTCCGGACGAAAGCCAGGTAAAGGATTTTCACCAGCAGGGGAGGTGTCTTTGCAATAGAACCATGTTTGATTCCACTCTTTGGGGTGGCTGTGCAGTTTGGCGTGAGGGTATGTGACCTCTTTCCTTTTCTGAATCGCCACACCACCCAATTCCGTATTTGAACCGTCAGTAAACTCAGTGCGGCGGTTTAGATGATAGCAGTCTCTGAACAACTCAACTGTGGGCTCCTCTTGAAAGAACACCTCATAGAGCACTTGGAAGTGACACATGTTTGTAACAGATTTGGGGCCAATGTCTTGTGGGTGGAGTTGAAAATTGGCTAAAACGTCCCGGTAAAATTTAGAACCGGGCGGCTTAAACCCCGGGCTAAGTGATCTACGAAAACGACGACCTCTCCTTCTTGAAGTGTGGGAGGGCATTCTTTGCCAGGGACCCTCCAATGGATGGTGTTTTTGCTGCCTAAAGCGCCGATCAGGACTAAATTGCTCAGTTGAGTCTCTGTGATGCAAGAAGGAACCCAGTTGCACTCATATACTTGCTTGGCCATGCTGAAATCTACAAGATAGGTGATTCCGGTTCAAGAATACATTGATTAAAGTACACTGGTATGTACAATGTTAAACCGGAGACAACTCTATCTAAACCAGAGTTTTATGAAGCAACAGCATTTGGCGGTTCAACAAGGGGACTAATGGTATATATCGGTTTGGCAATTTTTTCTACAAAGTTAAACCGCCTGGTCTAAGCATTGAAACAGTCGGCATTGAACAGTCGAGATTGCAGATGAGTAAGTATGCAAAAACAGGTTTCACAAGATTATACTACAGCGTTGGATCTGGAACATGTTCATAAAAGAGATAAATTCAAGGCCCAAAAGGAGCAGTGCCGAATCAATGAGCCATCGCTACGGATAAGATCTATGGTCTTAATATGCGAAAGTGAAAACAGAGGGTAAAAACTACTGCTACACAAAAGCAAAGATTCACAGACTCGTCTAAAGATCTAGCATATGAACAAGGAGCAGGCGATGAACTAGAGAGCATGGAAACCCTAGAACAGATCTATAATGAAAAAGATAGAAGACTTACCGGAGCTGAGGAAGACGCGGAAGGTCGCGGTGCTCTGGTACGCTCAGGGTGATGCAGCGGCCAAGGTTGGTGCAGTAGTTGACGGCGGCGGGAGCTCCGAAGCTGGGCGACGCGAGGAAGACGAAGCAGAAGGGCACGAAGGGGAAAAAAGAAATGACCCTTTGGTCCTATTTATAAAGAAAGGGACATGTGTCAGGCGCGAGAATCAAGGGGCCGCGAATTTGGAACAGAGCTGTCGCCTCGATTGTCGCAGATCTATTAAACAAGAAGGTATCATGGATAGTTTCTTTATGACAGATGATGTCAGCGGTTTACAGCAATCAAGAAGAATGACATCACGGCGGTTCACCAAACTACAAGAAGATGTTGAAGATGAAGTTTTTGCTAAAGGATTGACATGAACCTGTTCAAATCAATCTGGGGCCTAATGTTGGGGATATTACTACTGGGCGTAAACCGGCCTATCTGGGCCGGGTTAACTTCATCAGTAGTTAAGTATGTTAAAGCCCATGAAGGTAGATGAGGGCTTAAAGCCCATGATCGGTTTAAGGCCTGTAGCCGTAAACCGGCGTCGGTATGTAAACTTGTATTGTAAGTTAGGAATAAGTAGAGACCAAACCGAACACGTATATGAGCCGGTGTTGGGACTCTGTAAACCGACGGGCGTCACCCATGTATATAAGGGGACGACCCGGCGGCGGTTCAAGGACAACAGACAACAACTCGAGACTTAGGCGAAGCTTGTTTGCTCCCTAGTCATCGAAACCCCATCAATTCCATCACAACTAGACGTAGGCTTTACCTTCATCGAAGGGGCCGAACTAGTATAAACTCTCTTGCGTCTATGTGCTTTAACCCCTTCAAGCTACGTTGCGATGGCTCACGATAATTTAGATCTGCCGTGAAAACCATGAAGTAAGCATAGTATGACGTCATTCATATCACAAAACAACTGAGAACAGACAAATAGGCAATTGTAACATTGTGTGGGCAAGTCCAGCACGGAACTAGATTACGGGTCAAGATCAAAGGAACATCACTCCTCTCTTTTAAACCTTGTAAGGTGCAATGATACGCTAAGACAATTGTGTATAAAATTGAAAAGAGTAATAGACATTGGTTGCAAACCATGCAGTTCAAGGCACAAGTCAGAGTAAGTAGTAGTTAAAAGGCATGAGGATTAAGGACTTACAATAGCGGCTTTGACTGGTGTAGTCATGCCCTTCTTCTTGCTGGTGTGACAGTCCTTGAAGATTTCCACAACATTTGGTTCAGGTACTTTTTGGTCCTTGCGGGCTTTCCTCTGCATTTGGAACAAGTCAATATAGATCTGATAATATGGTACAGCGAAAAGAGTGAAACAACAGCTAATTACAAGAGCCTCGCAGTGTGCAATATAGCTACGAGATCCTGTCGTCTGTTGGAATTTCACTTTCGTACGGTTGGCCTTGTTCTTTGAACAGTTCACCTACAAGAAGATAGATTTGTGTGGCACATGCGTAAATAGGACTTCAACATGTGATCTGATGACATATATATAATGTACCTGATACTTCGGATCGGACCAGTGTTTAACGAGGCCTCTCCAGTCTTCATCAGATATATTTTCCACTGGAGATGTTTGGGCAAGTTCACTGTTAGCCTTGCCTTCAAAGTGAGTTTTCCTCAAGTTATACCGATACTGTCGCAGAGCAGGCTTGAAAACATGGGTGCAAGCTTGTCTGGTTGCATCATCTTGGCTATCCAACTTGAACCTCATATGTTGAAAATTATGGGAGTCTCATTATCAGCAACCTAGAAAGTATTGGACAGAGCAAGACGATATTACTAGTTTCCATACATAAACATACTTACAGATAAATGTCAAGGAAGATGTTGAACATGGTTTCAGTCTTTGTCATTCCTATACTGAATCCATGTTGGGAGGATAATACATGAACCTAACAGCAAACACTGCCTCTGATACTAACTTGGCTGACTCTGTAGCATCACGTGGCCTTTTTCAACCTGCCTCAAAATGGATCTCCATTCTTCCTCCTCTAGATTTAGTTAACCTATCGAGCATTATCCCTGATGTTTGTTTCCTCTTGCGCCTAGGTGCTAGTCCAACAACAAACATAGGACGTGTAGTGTACATCAAACTGTGAGACTACATATAAAGAAGCATGCAACTGTCACTTGACTCCAGCAACTACCTTCTTGCTGTTGAAGCTCACAAGGTTCATCTGATATTGCCAACTCATCTTGTGTCAAGAGTGGTTGGGAAGTAGTGTCAGGTGACAAGGGAGCTTGGGAACGTGCTGCTAGCTCAGTTGACGCACAAGTACGTCGTGCAACTGGTAGTACTGTGGTAGGTGTTGCAAGAACTAGGGCTGTCTCTGCTTGTTTGATGGCAGCTATTTGTTTCTATTTGTCCTTTTTTGCAACTCGTGTAGCATGGGATGCCGTGTTTGTAGAATTTTCTGCTGGACTTTGACCTTCTATTGCACCATCAGTACCAGCAGAATCTGCAGGATTCATCCGCTTCTCATTCCCTGCCATTTTGTGTTTCTTCCTCTTTCTCTGTGCCATGTTAAGTCAAACCGACAAGAAAAATGAGTAACAATTTAGTTCTTCAGAACAAATTGATGCGTGATGCAGACGAACTAAACTTTGATGTTAGACAACCACATGATAGGAGGATGTAATATGTATGAAAAACAGGACGGAAGAGATAACCAGAACTATGATGTGTAAACTAAGAAGAAGACATTTCACAAAATTAGAAGCAATGCAATGGAAGGTAGACACCATATGAAAGATGCTACAAATATTGCTCTGCCAAGTTAACAATGTCTCATCATAAATGGTGTTTAAACAAATGTGAAGCAGTACAAGAAATAAATCATATGCAAGATGCAAACAACATCACACTACCATGTTAGAGGTCTCTCGTCATTAGTGCCATTGCATATTCACAGCATTGCATATTCACAGCTTATGAGGTGTAAACTAAGGAGAAGGCATTTCAACAAATTAGAAGCAATGAAAGCTAGACACCATATGAAAGATGCAACGAATATCACTCTACCAAGTTAAAACTATCTCGTCATAAGTGCCATTTCAACAAATTAGTAGTACAAGCTAGAAAAGAATGTGAGATGTAACCTATATCACACTCCAAAGTCAAACATGTCTTATGATAAGTGATTGTTGCAGGTTACACAACAGTAGTAATTTGATGTAAGAACATGGTGTGATAGACAGATATTGTATGTTCTAGAAACAGGAACACGTGTCTTATTCAAGTATAATGTGTAAAGTAAGCAGATGGAATTCAACAAAATTAGAAGCAATACAAGCTAGACATCACACATAACATGCAACCACATATAACAGTGCCAAGTTAGAGGGAGCACTAGTGATGCTGCACTAGGGGAGACGTGCTCATCATAAACACAGCTTTGTTGAGTGTCTATGCATGTGTTGTCTTGGAAATCATCTTGGGGGTGTGGAGGAGTAGAAACTGTAGAGGCCCTCTGTTCGGAAGGAGCACCTTTATCCACTTCCTTGCTAACTTCCTTCCGCTTTATTGATTTTGAATTGTCAAGTAAAACCGACAAGAAAAAGCAATAAAATTCTCTCTTCAGAACTCATTCATGCATGATACTGACAATCAATACTTTGATGTAAGGCAAACACATGATACCAGGATGGAATATGTACGAAAAACAGGACGGCATGGCATATTCACAACTGTTTGTGTAAACTAAGCAGAAACCATTCCTATCAAATAAGAAGCAATGCAAGCTAGACACCACATGAAAGATGCAACCAATATAACTCTGCCAAGTTAAAAGCGTCCCATCATAAATGGAATTTCAACAAATTAGAAGCAGCGCATGCTATAAATCATATGAAAGATGCAACTAATATCGCACTTCATATACTAAAGGTGTCGCGTCATGTTGATTGATGCGGGATACAAAAAAACAATAGTTTTATGTAAGGACATGCTTAATAGACAGATGTACTATGTACTAAATACAGGAAGGCATGTCACATTAACAGGTATATGATGTATAAGCTAAGCATACTAGCACATGCAATTTAACCAGATTGGAAGAATTACAATCTAGACACCATATGCAACATGCAACCACATATCATGCTGCTAAGTTAGAGCAAGCACCTGGGATGCTAGTGTAGGGGAAATGTTGTAATCAACTACAGAGGTATGTTCACTATCTTCATCTAGCATTTCTGTTTCTTGAGAATCATGTCGGGAAGCTGACGCTGCATTCTTTAAATGAGGAGTAGTCCCCTTGCCTGCCTGCCTCGTCATAAGTGATTGATGAGGGATACACAAGAACATTAGTTTGATGTAAGAACATGGTTAATACACAGATGTACTAGTATGTACAAAAAACAAAAAGGCATGTCATATTCAAAGGTATAATGTGTAAGCTAAGCAGATGCAATTTAACGAAATAGGAAGCAATACAAGTTAAACATCCGGCTGGAGTGGTGAGCATGATCATCTAGGACCTGAGAGCCTGGTAGCAGGCGGGCTGCTTCGCCACCATCGCAGCTTTTTAGTTGGTTCCAGGTGATGCCTATCTTTGCTGGGCTTGTCACTGGCTCGGCTAGTGCCCTGACTAGCTATTTGTCTTCTGGTGCTCACGGGATGGTGGTTCATGTAAAAAATATACCTTTCCTTATCTTACCGACTTCGGCCTTTCGAATACAAGTAGACACCATATGGAACATGCAACCACATATGACACCGTGAAGTTAAAGTAAGCACCTGGGATGGTGGTTCATTGCGAGCGAGGTCATCAACTCCAGAGCTACATTTACCATCTCTATCTACTGACACTGACCCTTTAAGCGATTGAAACGTGTCTTGCCTACCCGCACACCAAGCTGGAGCGACTTCTCTCTTTTCTTTTTGGCTTCTCTCATGGCAGCAGAGTCTGAAATACCTTTGCATAAAAACACAATAGTGAGAGTAAGGGTGAAGTGTGTGCAGAACTAGTGCACTGTAAAAGTAGCAGATAGCAGAAGTAGCAGATAGCAGGTGGCTGAAAAATAAATGATAGGAGACATATGATAGCTCTACAACATTGCATGGCTAACAAAATTAGATTCTACTCGGTATGATTTTGTAATATATGAGCACAGGAAATGCAGGTACTCCTCCAGCGCACCACCACATGTGGTCATATCTAAGATAACAGTCGACTGGAAATAAATAGGTCAGTCGATTTTTTTAATGAACCGTCCGATCTATAAGGAACGGGCAGATGGCCTTCGTCTACCTCCCGCCAGTCACTGTTCACGATATTTCTCGAACCGCCAGCGACCACCGGCCTAGACCCCTGCCTCCGCCGCCCCGCCCTCCCATCGACCTCACACCACCGCCGTGCTTGGCAGCGCCCCCAGGCCATCCCTTTAATCCCGGCCGACCTCCAGATCGGGCGCCAGTAGCTCTAGGCCGCACACGCCCCTAAGATAAACACCAAGGCGCTGCTTCCCCGGCGTAATAGACATACTAGCGCCTGTTACGCCGGGGAATGCTTCCGTTAATTGGGAATCAAGTGGCCAGAAATTGAAATTCAGGGGGGCGACGGACCTCTAGCTAAGGTGAAATAGTATATGAGGACAAACCTTGTGCATCGCGAGTTACTAGGAACATCTAGTATCAAGAAGAAGCGGTCAACTAGTATGTTCTGTGGGATGAATACCGTGCAAGCAGAGACGTAAGATTTGCCCAAATAAGGGAAGAGGAGTACCTTTTTCGGTTGCCGGTGTGGTCACCTCCACAAGTCACGCCGATTTTCTTCTTTTTACCGGGGAAACCGATGTTCTGGAGGGTGCAGGCTTGGACGAACCCATGGCCAAATTGTTGACTGTGTTGCCGTGGTCGTATGTCGGCAGAGGGGAAGTAGATCCGAGGCGGCGAAGGACGGCGTAGCAGGAACAACTCCGGTGCGGTGGAGGGTGGAGAAGTTGGAGCGGCAGCTTTGAGGCGCAGGACGGCGTGGTTGAACTGGCTCGGATACGGACGGCTCGGCCTCGGCTTCAACTACTAGCGGTGGACGGCGACGTCGGGGTATCGGCTCCGGTGTGATGGAGGAGGGCGGCGGTTGATGGGTGGGATGGGTTGGCGGACGGAGGACGCTGGGGTTTCGCGGCTGGTGGAGAGGTAGTTTTGGCGCCCACGGAGTACGAATGGGGAATCAGACAGGTGGGGGAACCATGTTTCGGTCTGGGACAGGCTTGTTTTTGGCTTTTTTGAATAGAAGATGGGACGCGCTTGTTTGAAATTTGGGGAAAGTACAAACTTTGCCCCCCTCTTAAATTTCGGACCTACTTTGGGTCGGGGGTAGGATGGTAATCCCAGGAGTCCCAGATAGTGGGCAGGAGCGATTTCGGCCGCGCGCATGCGTGCTTAGACGGCCATTGTGTATGAATGTTTTTCGGATGCGGTTGCGTGGCGTCTAGATGAAGCTACAAACCTACCCCGGTTTAGACCTTTGGACGTCGGGCCGGTAGGTTTCACAGGTCGGAGTGATTAGAAAAGTATTCCTTGTACTACCAAACATTGGTCTCACGCGGTTTCGGCCGAGTAGAGGCTCTTTTGGCGCTTCCTTCGAAATTTTGAAACACAAGCATTCACGTTTAGAGTACTCTTGAACTATGATGATTGACCTAAATATGCAACGTTATATTTGACCTTGTATGTTTCAAAACCTCATTAAATTATCCGCTTCTTTTTGAAATTTTGACACTTGAAAATCCTATAACTATGATTATTTTGGAATGGAGGAGCTAAATTTGAATCTAGTTTGTACACGACTACATATGCTATTATGTACAAAATCAGAGCAAAGATTGGCGCCCCCATAATTTAGGCATGGTTTACAAATGCCATGATATCAAATTCAAATAATTGAATGGACTTCATGTTGAATTCGATTTTTTTAAACCACCTTAAGTTGAATTCAAATGTATGCTAGTTCATAGGTAGTAGCTATTTATAATGTCCATTGTGTAACTTTCGTATGTATAATGTGCTTTACACACACAACATGAACTATACTCACGTTTATATTCGATTGCTAAAGCGATGCATTGTCTGGAGTTCAAAATACTAACTATGTGGATCAATTGTGTCGAATAATAACATAGACATGCTCAAATTCGATAGAATCTAGATCTCTGATGGATCAATGACCGCTCCTTACGCGAATTGTAAATATCATGATCCCATCCTAATATTTGGTTACAATTTATATCTTTAATCAATGTGTAGAGCAGTCTTTTACGTGTAGTTTCACTCTCCATCGGTGGTCTCTCACACATGCTCACACACTCTCTCCCGAGGTGTCTTTCTCGCACACATGCTCTAGATATAACCCTCCCTCCCTCTTGTAACCATTTACAACTGTTTTCACTAACCTTTATCACAAGCACTCTTCCTCTCACAAACATACACACGCACAATCCTCATCGACCCTTTCTATATACATGGACCTGCCTACGTGTCTCATGTACGCACATTATCTTTACGCCTGTCTCTCACGCATTGTCTCACACCTCTCTTCCTAATCGACGAGTATGTTTCTAGCAGAGCATTCTATAGGATGCCCCTTAAAGTTAGGTTGGATGAATAGTAATATCAGAGATAAAGGGGTTACCTTAGTCCGAGAACCTAGGGTTACAAATCCTAGCCGGCTTTGTCACTGGAAACAGAGTCCTTCACAATTCTGCTATCTTTGTCTTGTACAACTAGTCATCCATGGGTCTTCCTAAATGCATCATGGGCCGACCAATGTGGCGCAGGACGGAACAGAACGAAGGGCCTCACCTCGACCCACCGGACCTCATGCGGTGACACACCCTCTGCCCCCACATCTCATTATCTTCTCACACCCACACATACCAACACAAACACCACACACACAGAAAATTTCTCATGGTGCCTCTATTCCCTCCCCCCTTGCATATACACACTCAAGGAAATGGAATCTCTTGTCGTGATGTCACATTCGTCTCTCTCTCTCTAGACCACTCTCATTTCTCGTGCTATCTCTCCCACGCCCCCTCGTCGGCCCCTCTATACATGCCTCTCTCGAATACGTAATACACACACATACCTCTCTAGGCCCCGCCAAATGCATCAACTACACATTCACACATGTTACATCACGTACCCCATTGATCTAAAAAGCCCTCTCTTCACATTTATTTTCGCATACAACATTCCTTTTGAATAAAGTGTGGCCAAACAATTATTTTGGAGTTTCTACATATATACAACATTACAAAGTTATATGGAGGAGTACGAACGCTAATTTGCATTGCATGGTGCCCACAATGATATTTATTCCGCAGTGTGAATTTGTATATTTTTATACTATATACAAAGTTAGTCATAATCAAGAGAAACGAAGAGCATCTCTCTCTCCATCGCATACCCCCCCCCTATACGCCCCTTTCACGTATGCACACAAAACTATCTCCAGGTCCTCTAAAAGTAAGCCCCCAGAAAATTCACGCATGTTTCATCTTTCTCTCGCGATATATGCAATGACGATCATTGTATTTGAAGCGAAAGCACGATACGTACATTAGACTTCAGAATCCACTCATTACGGTCACCATTTACGTTTAGTGGTTATTATGCAGTCACGTGCTCATCGTACAACTCTGTATTTGCTCATGACATGACTAGTTGACCAGTTAAATGCTCCACGTGGCACCTCTAGTGTTGCATCACATCATCTCACTACCATCGTGCCCACCTGTCGACTTGTATCTACTCTACATCTACACTCTTATAAAATACATAAAATACACTCATATAAAAAACAGAGTTGGTGATGATGGTGTGCGTGCCATCCTGCAATATAGACCGTCCGATTTATATCTGACGGATAGGAAAGAAACTATGGAAATTTCACACACCTCTCCACATTTGCAAATAAGGCCTTCCCTCGTTCATCCTTTTCTCTCACAAGATAAACAAGTCATACAAATGCATCTTGATGTTACATGCAACACACGGGCATCTTGCTAGTAAGAATGAAAACAAACGACAAAAAAATATTTGGACGGTGGTTCGAAGTCATGACCGTGGGCACAGCGGACAAGGTGGCCTTGTATTGGTATGTTGAGCCGTCTGTTTTAACACACAGGAGCTGGTGTGGTGATTATACACACAAGCACGCATGCACATGAACTGCATCCACGCAACACTCACACAAACACATGCACCCACGCATGCACGCAACACTCACACGTACACATGCAGCCACACACGCACGCAGCACTCACTCACACGCACGCAACACTCACACGCACACACGCACGCATGCATTCACACACTAGTACACCACACGACCAACACACACTCTCACGCTCAAGTGCTCAACCTACACGTGCATGCGCACACATCAGGCCCTGACAGACACATACACAACCAGGTGATTCCCGCGCACGGGGTGGAGCCTTGTCGCGCCTGCGTAAATTTGTGTTTATCTGACCTTTTGCCTATGCGAACTGACAGGTGGGACCCACAACGAACGTGGTCAATTTAATTAGTCAAGATGGCGCCACGCAGACTATTTGGCCGGTCAACAGAGTGCAATCCGATGCTGAGCTGTGAGCAAGTGACCGTATAATCACCGCAAAACGTATATAGTGACCGTAATCAGCTTATTCTGAAGTTCGGTGACCGTATTACGCTTTTCTCTTTATAGGCCCTCCAAAACTACATCTCTACACGTTCTCGTATGTTACATCTAACAACTATGCAATACAACACTACTACTACACTCTAACACAATAAATCATATGTGTTTTTAGTTTTACTAGATATCATATTGTTACTTATAATTATTCAGTTTGCATACATTAAAATTGCCTTTGAAATGTATGGCCAGTATCATCTACCGCGCGGGAAAAATCCCGCCCTTTCCTGTTTAATCGGGTTTGTATCGATGGATCGTGCGAAATAGCAAAACTATAGTACTATACAGTACAAGTGACAGTTCACTGGGCCGTCGTGTCGTCTACTCCTTCGTCGTAAGAGTGGAGCGCTCGCTTTCATAAATCTTCTAGTCCCTTTTGCCGACATGTGGGACATCAAGCTACTGGGTCCACGTGCCATACCGGAATACAGTGCAGAGCAGCCGGGGTGAAGCACCCCAGTCATGGCGCCGGGGTAGTAATGAGCAATGAGGCGTCAAATCACAAAGCCGCACCTTTCCCGCAGTTAAGTTGGAGGGACGAAGCAACCATCATTTCACTCATTGCTGAATCCGCTTCTCCCTCATCTTCTTCAACTTAACCACGTGTTGCTTCTGCCATTGTTCTGCCTCATGTGGGACACAGATCGGCTTGGTAAAGCACTAACACGTGGGACCGCATGTTAGCAAACCGCCAGGACAACGTCCTCTGAAGATAAGAAGCCTAATCCTAGACTTACAATGGGCTACATAGCTGCTACGTATACTTTCCATCTAATCTATATATGCCCCCCTTGATTTCCAGGTGGGGTGGGCCTAATCCTCTCCTTTAATCCAATCAAATAGTCCCACATCACATCAGTTCGTAACTTTACGTAAACCCTTACGTGGATGCAACATTGCTCAAATAAGAAACCTCCCCCGCCATCCGCGCGGTAAAATCACCACCTTTTTAGTAATCTCGATTCTATAATTTTTAGATCAATATAATTGAGATTTGTATAGATAGCACACAGGAGAAAAACCAAATGGTACGGTTAAGGGCATCCACAATGTGTAGCCAAATGTGAAAATAGCTTTTGGCATCGTGGGAACCATTGTGGATGGTGTTGCCAAAGCTAAAAAGATGGAACCGAAGCTCCCTGATTGATTGATTGAAGGAATAGAAAAATGCAACGTCTCTCCTCTTTCTCCCATGCTTGTACGCATGTAGTACAGTATAAAGCACAGAGTCTACTCCCCTGTCCCTTCTATCACAAATCACAAAGCAGTGAGGCGTCAAATCACAAAAGCACGGACGAAGCAACCATCATTTCACTCTTCGGTGACTCCGCTTCTCCATCGTCTTCTTCGAGAAGCCATCTCACCGTATTAGTTACTCCTAGTTGTACTAGTAAAGGACTTCCTGGATGCGAATAAGGCGGTTGTCTCGGCTTGCAGGCGGCACTTGCGAACGACTTACCGTGGTCTCCCTCAATGGTGTTCTCCGTCGAATGCACTTCGCCAAAGCACCAAAAAAAATAAAAATACCGTCGACGTCACCGCAATGGGGAAGGAAGTCAAATATAGTTACTAGCTCCATTTTTTTGTACACAAGGCCAGTATATCAAAATTACAATTTGCAAAGGGTCACTAACACTAATCGAGGCAAAATTGATGGGGTTAGCAACCAAGGACATTAATATCCCCTGCATGCATGCGGAAGTGAGAAGGTTGGTTTGCATGGTGCTGCATTAATCAAGCGATGAGGAGTGAGATGGTTAGCTCTTTGGTCTTTGGAGAAAAAAATACGCATTAATTGACACGTGAAACAAGGATTTGTATCTATTAAATCCCGCGAACGAAAACCTAGCCTTTCTTTTTTAACACTAGTACTCCTAGTACGTACGTACTTATCTTGTTTGGGTCTAGGCCTTGCATTGCCAAACTTCGCCACACATTTTTGCCAAGCTTGCCTAAAATTTTCAAAATGAGAAGGAGGTACACTTGCGCACGGCTATCGCGGTCGCACCGCACCCTCACACAGTCGCTCCTGCATGCCACGGTCGCACCGCACCCTCACACAGTCGCTCCTGCATGCCGCAAACCCAACCAAGGGAACGCACCCTCACTGACACGTGTTGTCGCATGTGAACACACCAAACTCAGCCATCCTATCGCTGACACATAATTTTCGTTCATAGAGTATGTTTATCCAACCGCATGTTGGGGAGTATCCGTACGGCCCGTGCGGTGGTCTGTTGGGGAAGAAGAAGAGGTGAGGAAGAAGGAAAGAAGGGTTAGGAGACATAGGATATTCATCCAACCGCCTGAAATGGTAGACTGACCCAAGTCAGGCGACTTGCATAACAAATATATGTTTTTACACATCAAAAGATCCATAAAAACAACAACATAAAGAAAAACTATTACTGCTCGTGGAAAGAGACGACCTCGTCGTCTTTGGCTGCCGGCGCGAACCAGCCGTCGCTGCCGACGTGTGTCTCTGCACCATTGTTGTCTCCGGCCTCCAGCTACTCATTCAAGCGGAGTGTGCGGGCGCTCTGCATGGACGAGAGCACAGCCCGGTTCAAGTCGAGGACGTCCAGTTCCGCCTGCAGGAGGGCCTCGATGGCAGCGGCATCCGCACGCTCCACGTCGAGTCGAGCCTCCGCTGCCCGGTTCAAGTCCAGGACGTCCGGTTCAGGCTGCAGGAGGGCGACGATGAAAGCGGCATCCGCGCGCTCTGCGTCGAGTCGAGCCTCTGCCGCCCGGTTCAAGTCCAGGACATCCGGTTCCGCCTGCAGGAGGGCCTTGATGGCAGCGGCATCCGCGCGCTCCGCCTCAAGTTGAGCGTCCGCCGCCCGGTTCACGTCCACGACATCTGGTTCCGCCTGCAGGACAGCCTCGATGGCAGTGGCATGTGCGCGCTCCGCGTCGAGTTGAGCCTCTGCCTCCCGGTCCTCCTTTAGTATCGCCATGTGTGAACCGCTGGTCCGCCTGAACCATGGGGGACTAGGACGCCGGCACGAAGTCGACGTCCATCGTCTCATACCCATCGGGGGCCTTCTGCGCCACGACCTCCGCCATGAACATTGGATCGGCTTCCTCCTCGTAGCTTGGCTCTAGAGAACTCGGGGATTGGCCCGCTGCAAAGCGAGCTTGGGAACGGAGGTCTCTGGTGCCGACCGCCGCATCGATTTCTGTGCGGCGCTCCGGCGTCAACATCTTGTAGTAAGTGATCTTGCGGCGCACCATGGCTTTCCGATGAACTAGGGGACGCTTGATGCGAGCTAGGGGATCGAAAGGTGGGGGAATGGGCTGGAGATTTGGTGTGGTTTTAGGGCAGTGGATGGCGTAGGCTGAGCAGCGAAGGTTCTGGTGTGAATAGTGGTTCCGGTGACGACCGGTCAATCGGTTTTGACTGTACATCGCTCTTGTCGCGTTCGCGTTGCAGCCCGGCACGCTGGACCCTCCACGTCACTCACCGAATGGAACGCGCTTCGTCTTGCATTTTCGCTCGCTTGTGGGACCGCAGTTGAGAGCAAACCGATGTCCCTCCCCCTCCCTCGCCCGCGTCATTTATTATACCACCACTCCCTCCGTTTTATGCGGAGTAAATAAAAACAGAGGGAGTATACTACAGATGAGGATCCCCTGACGTGGCCGAACCCATTGAGTAACTGACATGCGGGGCCTAGCAAGCATGGGGTCTGCCAGTAAGTGACCGAAAGGGAGGGTAAGGCAGGGATACCTATGTCAGAGGATCCACTTCCACTATACTACTTTGACCAAATGTTAGAGTAATAATATATGACACGCAACTTACACAAATGTTAGAGTAATAATATATGACATGCAACTTACACAAAGCATACAGGGTCTAATGCGTTTTTCGAGGCTAACTTTGACCAAATGTTAGAGTAATAATATATGACATGCAACTTACACAAAGCATAAGGTCAAATTCGTATGTGAAAGGAGTTTCCAATGATATAATTTTCACATTATACATCTCATGTACTATTAATCTTGTCAATAGTCAAATTGGGAACCATCTCGAGTACAAATCTAGGAGTACGTATGAATCTAACAATATTGATTGGGCGTTGTTGAATGTTGATACCTTTTTGATCAAAGTAGATATACTTTGACTACACATAAAACTTATATGTAAACTACAAAGGATATGAGGGAGTATATTATACGTTCAAAAACAAAACGAACATTGAATACCCTTTATATATGATTTGCGGATGCTATGATCACTGGTTCAAAATTTTGAATCCGCCTTAGGTATCACGTGCCCCCACTCGTTCCCTCTCGATTTCATCTCGGGGTCCGGAGATCTATTGAAAGAGGACTAGGGTGGGTACATGCGAATGATACTCGGCGGAATGTTCAAATGAGGCATGCGGGAAGATGGACTCGACTAGAGGGCGACATGATCGATGGAGAAGAGGGTTGGAGAGGAATGAGAAATAAGCAAACTCCACATGATTATACTTGAACGGCTCAAATAAACAATAAGTTGTCTCGCTTGGCCTACATAGTGAAAGGCCTAATGCGCAACGCGGAGCACTGATGCTCAAATATGGCCGGGAAAATAGGCAAACAAACATGTGGGGCACACCCGTCGGGACGACGTAGCGCAGACTAGTCCAATGGAGGAGCTGGCCCATGACCTCCTCGCCACCGACAACTGTTCATGTGGGTCGTTGGGGCCAACAACGGGGCGCAGCTCCAGCACCGCCTCTGGACATGGCGACCGCGGTGAGCGACACACTCATATCGTTGCTAGACACGGTCGGTTTCAGTTTGCCGAGGGTGGCATTAGTGCTGTGGCACGACCAACGGTATGTTTGGTTTGTGCCCAAGGTTTCCCCATCAAAGCATTGGGTAGCCAAAATTTTGGTTGAGGTATTGGTTGCCCATGATTTGGCCGACATTGGCAAGAAAAATGAACTTGAGTTGGCTAGAGTTCATTGGAATGCCAAAGAAATGGCAACCATCCAAACAAAGAACAATCTTTGGGTCATGACCAAAATTTTGGTTGAGGTATTGGATGCCCATGATTTGGCCGACATTGGCAAGAAAAATGAACTAGAGTTGGCTAGAGTTCATTGGCATGCCAAAAAATGGCAACCATCCAAACAAAGACCAATCTTTTGGTCATGACCAAAATTTTGGCAAGGTGCACTTTGGCCACAATCCAAACACACCCCAACACCTGGCTCGTCGTGGATGCATGGGGCGCCACAACGCGTCCGCGGAGTGGTGTAGCGCGGCCAACTGCATCCTCTGGACCTGAGACCATGCCGGGTCATCTTGCTTTTTGAATGACATGCGGGGATCGCATGTGAGCAAAGGGCATCTCCAACGTTTCCACGACCGCAGATGACTAACTTGGCACACCAAAACTCTCGTCCCTCGCGCTGTCGCGCGGTGCGTTCCCAGCCGGCGCCAGCTGCCCGCATTCATGACGTCCGTTCGTATGTTGTCATTAAGAGGCTCGGTGCCCGCGGAACCAACTCTGGTGACTTAATGACGCACTCGGACGCTTGGCCTCACCGGAATGTGCTACTTAAAGCGGCAATGCCGAGCTAACCTCCACACCATAGCGCATCGTCCTCCTACCTGGAACCACATCCACCATGACCGCAAGCGCGAACGCTCTGCGGGAGAGCTTGTCTTCGGGGATGGAGCTCCAGGTCGCCGCCCTCGCTCAAGTTGCCGCACAAGCGGTGGCCACGCTGGCGGCCGACGACGGGAGCACCGTCAGCCACGCGTCCTACTTGCCGCCGTCCAATGTCCGGCACCGCCGAGGTCGGGGACTCCTTCGAGGATGAGTCGGGCATGGGAGGCGGCAGGGCATGGTGTCCCAACTGGCCGGTCTGTCTCCCGCGTTCTACTTTTCCTCGCTGAACGAGGGAAAGCCTTATCTGCAAATGTGGAGAGGAGTGCGGGTAAATTGTCATAGTTTCCTTCCTATCCGTTAGATATAGATCGGACGGCCTATATTGCAGGATCGGACACATCTTTCTACATCTACGGGAACCTACGAAAGGGTTAATGTAAATTGCCTCTCTCTCCTGATTTTCATGGTGGTGGGCCCCTCCCTCCCCCCAATCTACAATCAACAGCTCACACGTTTCACATTACGTTAATTACGTAACTGGGATTACGTAGGTGTAGAATTACTCGTCCTAAAAAACCCAACTAAGCCAACCTCCCAGCATATCACGCGGGAAAAGACCCGGCCGCGCCGTTTTAGTCGGGATTACCGGATTACTAGTAGTAGTATCGATGGATCGCGCGAAGCAACATATTTTTTTTGAGGGGGCGAAGCACCTAGTTTAAAAGGAAAAAATGCGGTACACTCACAACACTCCTGTCGCGGTCGCATTGCACCCCACACACGTTCGGTCCTGCACACGGCTCACGCAAATGGAACGCGCTTCGGCTTGCCTCTTCACTGACATGTGGGACTGCACTTGGAGAAACCGACCATGCGCCAAACTCCCCCCGCCCACCCGCGAAAATCCTCCCCCCCACACACCCAAAAATTCCCCTCAAATCCGATTCAACCGCCCTTCGGCCAACTAGCCAATAATATTCCCCAAACCCCCTCCCCCCTGTCCCCCTCCACCCCATTCGCTCCGCCAAAGCCGCCCTCCCCGCCGCAGTGATACGCCAGCACTGCGGTTCGGCGATCCTCTCACTCCCACAGTACGCTCTCGTAGACTGCCGTCCTCTAGCCGCGCCGCCACCTCTGGGTACGTTCTTGTGGAGGCGCACGGCGGTCAGCGCCGCCACCACTGGTGACATTCGTGTGGAGACGCACGGCGGTCAGCTTCTCCCACGGTACGCGCATTCTAGACTGAGGCCCCATTTATGTCGGTGTAGCGTTGAATGTTAGCTGATAGACACTATTAATCTCACTTTTGCCGAAGTAGTTTACTGTCAATATGCTCTGCTTAAGAAGCTGCCTTTCCCTATTCTGTACTCAATCTGCTTAGCTGAGATGGCATGCCAAGGCCGATTAGTCGCTAAAATATCCTGCCATATATTTATTGTGACGTAGATTGCCATGGTCTAGTAGCCAATCTGTTAGCTGAAATAGCTCTACACCGTTTTATACTCGATCTTTGTTGCTGCGATGGCCTTCGATAGTTTGATGGCTGTGTACTCGGCCTCATTGACTGCTAAAACAGCCTGCCATAATTTGGCACTCAACTCTGTTTGCTGAATTAGCTTTACATATATTTGGTTACTTAGATCTGCTCGTCAAAATATCTTGCCATAGCTTTAGACATCGACCTATGTAATTTTTTTCTGGACTTCATAAAAAAGCATATATGTTTTTCCTGTAATATCTAGTAGAAGAACTAATTTGTATGTCTAACAGATGGACATGACTTGGATAACTTCTGCTCGAAGATTCTCCGCTGCATATGTCGAGGGGGTTGAAAACTTCATGAACTTTATCAGAGCTGAGTACAGTGGTCCGAAATCAGATGTGCTCTGCCCATGTAGCAGTTGTATGAATTCAGTTACAAGACCCCAGTCAACTGTGCAAAATCATCTACACTTGTATGGGATGTCGGTCACATATACTAGGTGGGTTCATCATGGTGAAGCTGTGAACGTCAATGTTATTGACTACGTGGAAGCAGCAGATCGCCATCTTGATCTGCCTGATGCTCAGGTGGAAGAGGAGGAGGAGGTGGTGGTGGCGGAGCCAGTGAGTTTGACCAACATTGAAACAATGCCACGAAATGCTCGTGCATTCCGTGAACTTTCACCTGCAGAAGAAAAACGGTGGGCCCTCATGTTGGAACAATGCAACGTTGTTGTCACCCCAGGAAATAAGCTATCAGTATTCTCAGCTATGGTCACCTTTCTTCAGGTGAAGACATCTGAGCGGATGACCAACAAATCATTCGATGCGATGTTGGATGCTTTCCGCGAATCTTTCCCATATGCGTCTGAGCTGCCACACACCTACAGTAAAAATAAAGAATTTCCTTTGTGCAGTTGGAATTGGATATGATATGATCCATGTTTGTAAGAATAATTGTGTTCTGTTCTGGAAGGATTATGCCAACTTAAGTGAATGCCCGAAATGCAAATCATCAAGATGGAAAGATGGCGATGCTGTGAACAGGATTCCTCATAATGTTCTGAGACATTTTCCAATTACACCAAGATTGCAGAGGTTATTTCATGATGCTGAAACAAGAGAGGATGTACTGTGGCATTCTAGGAACCAGGAGTACAGAGATCAGAATGTAATGAGCCATCCATCTCATGGTAGTGAGTGGAAAAGCTTAAATTATAAACACGAAGGGTTTGCTGCTGACCCGAGAAACATTAGACTTGGCTTAGCTTCAGATGGATTTAACCCATTTGGCCACCAGAGCGCCACATATAGCATGTGGCCAGTGCTTGTTATCCCTTACAACATGCCTCCAAATGTCCGCACCAAAGAATCAAACTACATGATGGCCTTGCTCATCCCAGGTCTAAAAAGTCCTGGAAAGGATTTTGATTTCTTCATGGAGCCTCTTGTGGAGGAACTTCAACAACTATGGAAGGGTGTTCTCATTCGAGACCTATATAGCAGCCCACCAGCTAATTTCTTTCTGCGTGCTATTATCATTTGGTGCATCCATGATTATCCGGCTTTGGGCACTATGTCAGGGCGAACGACACATGGTTACAATGCATGTGTTCGCTGTGACAGGAATCCACTGTCATACACAATACATAGCAAGATCTGTTACATTGGACACCGCCGTTTCCTTGCCAAGGACAAGCCGCATCCTAGAAAATACAGAAGACATGTGTGCAATGCAAAGCATGAAAACCGTGATGCGCCAAAGAGGCTCACCGCCGATGAGTTGCAAGTGGAATTAGAGAAGGTCAGACATATTACACCAGGAAACCATCCTGGTAATGGTAGCGGGAAAAGGAAGCGTGGCAGGGTAGAAGAGAGATTATTGTTTACCCGCAGGTCCACTTTGTGGGACTTCGAGTATTGGAAAGATTTGGATCCGAGGCATAATCTTGATGTGATGCACATCGACAAAAAATATATGTGACAGCATTATCGGCACACTTCTTAATATTGAAGGCAAGACGAAAGATACCTTAAAATCTAGGATTGATTTGACACACCTGGGTATCATAAAGGATTTGCAGGTGCAAGATGAAGGTAAACCACGGGATATGGCACCAGCTGTGTACATCTTGGACAAGGTAAAAAGAAAAGAATTCTGCGAGGTCCTGTCACATGTGAGATTCCCACATGGATTTGCTTCCGACCTTGAAAGGAGAGTCAGTGCAGATGGAAACAAGGTACAAGGGCTGAAAACTCATGACTGCCACGTCCTACTTCAAAGGGTTTTACCTGTTATCCTTAGAGGATTGGGCCGCCCTGACTTATACAGAGCAGTTGCAGAGTTGGGACAATTCTTCAGGGAACTCTGCAGTAGGAATATTAGGATAGATGCTTTGAAGCGTCTTAGAGACAAGATACCAACTATCCTATGCGACCTGGAGAAGATATATCCTCCAGCCTTCTTTGATGTGGTGGTGCATTTGGCTGTTCATCTACCTGATGAGGCACTACTTAGAGGTCCAGTACAGTATGGCTGGATGTACCCTATTGAAAGGCAGCTAGGCACTTTCAAGGGCTATGTTAGGAACAGAGCTAGACCCGAGGGTTCCATTGCAGAGGCCTACATTGCTACAGAAGCGTTGACATTCAGCTCAAAATACATTGAAACAGCTGATCAACTTAGCAAAGAGGTGGGTGAAGACAATCCCAGGCTCAATGTTTTCGATTATTCTGTTCGAGTTACAGGAAGAGTCGACAAGAGGACAAACCTAAAGATTTGGACAAAATGGTTTGGTATGTGTTGAATAACTGTCCTAAGATACTACCTTATATCAAGTAAGTGCAGTACTGCAGCTTATACATCGTAATCTACTGAACTTGCAGCACATTCTTATATATTTAGATGTTTGACGCGATCACTATGTTGTGCAACATCTAAAAAGAGGAGTTAGTGCCGCAAAATCCAAGAAACATTGACAAACTAGTTATGGCAGGATTTGCAAAATGGTTCAAGAACCATGTAAGTTTTTGAAGTGCACTGTCAGTTTTTTAATATATTGAGTACATAAGATGATCAGCTTGTCTATTTTCTAACCATAGGTTAAGAAGATGCGGGAGGAAGGGCAGGCAGTTGATGATGCCCTTTACTCACTAGCAATGGGTCCTGATACTCGGGTAAGACAATATGAATCTTGTGTTGTTGGAGATGTGTGCTACAACACCCTTGCACGAGACGAAGGCAGGAAGACACAAAACAGTGCCATCATGAGCACGGACACGTATGACAAAGAGACAACTGAAATGTATGCTAACATAACAGACATTATTCAGTTGCAGTATATCTCCAGTTTCGAGGATCATCAGTGTGTGGTTCTGTTGTGCTGTCGTTGGTATAACCTGTTTTCCAGCATCGCAAAATCCAGAGCTGATGATTATTTCAAATCCATCAATGTCAAGGTGGTGTACCAGACCAACGAGCCTTTTATTTTGGCAAATCAAGCAACACATATATTTTTCTTGGAAGACACATTTTCACATAGCGATGACTGGAGAGTATTGCAAAGGTTTGAGCAGAGGAATTCTTTTAATGAAGTTGCACAACAAGATGATGATTACACTCCTCCTGATGTACAAGATAACACAGATGTTCCTAATATCTTTGAGAACCATCACGTCAATGACGCCGGCGAAAAGATTGCCTGTCGTGCTGTGGACATACAAGAGTTGATCAAGAAGAAGCCAACGTTGGAGGACGTTGAGGACGAAGAAGAAGATGACACCATGGGGAATTACGATTCAGACTGATACACATGGCAAAGATGTTGACGCTACTGCTGCGGATGATGATTACATTGCTTTTGTCGTATTTTCCTGTCAGAAGACGTTTTTTATCTACTATGTGAAATTGTGTTTGCTATGACAACTGAAACCTGATGAACATGTTGTTTAGTATTTTGCTGTGAGAACATCACTTTTTATGTATGATTATTTGTGTTTGGTGATTGTATGACAACTAAAACATGATGACATTGTTGTTTAGTTGTACTCATATTTGTCTGTGAAACTTGAATTTGATGACATAGTTTGCTGTTGGACTACAATTTGCTCGACGTCTTCGAATGAGAACAAAGCTGACCCGACAGGGCCTCTGCTATTAATTTATTTATATGAGCAAAAGGGGATACCCCCTGATTTCCATTAATAGAAATCATTAGATGTTCACAACACTACGCCCAGCCTGCTACATAGGTTTCATTCATTAGTAGTTTCAGCAAAGTGCTCATGTCGTAGCCACTGAATACATCACGAGTGCTACATACACTGCAAATAAAGAGACAATCCTCCTACAGAGCACATCGATTTTGCCCATTATCTTCACAAGCTCTTTCATCTCCTCATTGCTGTCAAGGCCGTTCAGCAGCTGTTGCTTGGACATGATCAGAGGAACTACATCTTTAACCTTCTGCTCTGCATCTTCCTCTTCTGTCGTTCCTTCAGTTACTTGTCCAACACCCCAACCTGCTGGTATTGGGATTCCTTGGCTAACCAAATAATTAGCGTAGTTGCATTCCCCCACATCAGCAACTTCCCAGAAATACAAATCACACGAATCTTCCCTTTTCTGCATGAATCAAATTGGTAGATCATCAACCAAACAATTAAAAAAATCAGCAACTGAAAGCAGCAGAACAACACTTAAACATATTATTACCCCATGATTCGGGCATTTGTAGAAGACTCGGCCAGGGTTGCGGATTGTTGTTGAGACGCGACGGATGACTCTGCGTGATTTGCAGCAGTGGAACCACACCAACGGCAGCGGGTTGTGATGAGCAATCGGCTGCGGTGCGCATGCCGGTGAGGGTGTGATGAGACCCACAGGCGATAGTACGAGTTGCGACTTGGCGCATATCTGGTTGTTGCCTGCTGAAGAGCAGGTGGGCGAGCAGCCAGCGGACATGGTTGTTGCGGCCAGAGCTTCTGATGCTAGGCAGAGTAAGTAGAGAAGAGGAGAAGCGAACGTTGGATATGTCAGTTTCATTACTTGCAGAGTAGCATAGCACCATATATAGTCATAGTCTAGGTTTGGATTCGAACCAGCTACAGGAGCACGTCTTTCTTTTTTCTAAAACTCGGCAATGTCTCTTTACTGGTACACTAGCTTGTTCTGTACGCCTTCCTAAGTCTTTGATTTTCTTTCCCTTTTTTGCGAGGAAGGAAGGAGGACAAAATTGATAGTTCCTGGGACTCGAACCCAAGACCTCTCGGTTGAAAACCAAGGGTGCTAGTCACTTATGTGGCGAACGTTCCCTATGAGGAGGACAGCAGGCGAACGCATTTCCTCGCAGTTTTCTTCCTATATATAAAAAAGTATGCTACTTGGTGTCCGCTTAGTCAACAAAATATTGTGCCAAACTTGATCGTTGGATTGACATTCAGCGTCTGTCGCGTTTCTTCAGTCTCTTCTTCCTCGAGCCGCCAAAGCCAAACCAGCGCCGGAGGGACCGCCTGCTCCTGCCTCCCACGGCTGGCTGTGATCTGCCCCGGCTCCTGTTCGTTCCCGTCCGAGGCCTCACCATCGTCCTCCGCCTTGGTTCGCTCACCGCAGTGCCGCCCTCCGGTGTTGTCAACATGGTCAACAACCGAGAGGAATAAGGAGATGACTGTACATGGTGAGGATGACAGTAGGGACCCAGCAGCGCGCAGTAATTTTGTTTTTTCGGGACGGAGAAGGGTATCAACTGGGTTGTGCGGGACCCGTGGCCCGTCTAGCCCAGGATTTTATTTCATATGTTTAGCACATGACCACCCCAGTTTGTTTCTTTCCTTTCTGAAAATTGCTAGCCAACTATTTTGTTTTTTGCAGAATAACCAACGTAGGCCTACTTGCTTTTCTACGCCTTGCTGGGCCGGAAATCTCTCAAGACAAGGAGGGATGCATTTTGCCCACAAAATGGGCTATAAGTAATAAGAAATGGGCTATAAGTAATAATAAATGGGCTGTAAAATGAAAAAATACAGCAAACAGACAATTAGTTCCAAAATACTGTTTTCTTTCGAATTTTGATATTTTAAATTTCATTGTTTTTGTGCGGGTAAAATTTCATTGAATTTAAGTTAAGGTATATTTAGATTTAAAATTAATTTGAATCTGGCTAGAAATTTCGGGTTGTATGCTGTTTGGGACATATTTGGAGGCTGAATTGTGGGTCTACTAGGTTGACGTGTACTTTGGCTTTGTCAACTTAGTCCACAAACGATTCTAGCAGTAGTGACCGTTGGATGTTAATCCAACGGCCGTGCTGCTTCTTCAATATCTGATCTTCTTGCTCCAGCCGCCCAAACCAGCTCCGGTGGGACTGCCTGCTCCCGCCTCCCGTGGCCGGCTGTGCTGCCGCACAGGCCACACCGCCCCACCCTACTTCATTGCTAGCCAGGCCATTCCTCTACTCACCCACACCTCCTGTTATTTTCCGGCGACGGCAGCCGGACCAGTAAACCCTCGTACTCCCCACCGCGTGGGCAACCATTGCCGAGTCTTCCCCGGCTCCATGTTGTTCCCTTCCTAGGCCTCTCCGTCGTCCACCGCCATGGTGCTCTCGGCGCGGCCTGGTCAACTTGGTCAACGAACGACATCCATCGGACGTGGACTGTACGCGCAAAATAATGATTCCTCCACCTGACAGCTGGGACCCACCGGAAGGCCTCTGTATTTCGCGAAAAAACGTTCCCCCCGCTGACATGTCGGACCCACCAGCTATATCGTCGCACGCAAGGAAGTGCCTCCTTATTATGCACAAAAAAATGAATAACCCCCTGCTAGCTGGGACCCACCATAGTGGGAGGATGACTTGTGGGCCAACAAAGTTGACGGGGACGGAGGGCTTTGTCAACTTACTCAATATGAACGATTCTAGCTCCAGTGACCGTACGATGTCCATCCAACGGCCGTAGTGCTTCTTCAACCTCTGGTCTTCTTGCTCCAGCCGCCCAAAGCAGTGCCGGTCGTGCCGCATGCTCCTGCCTCCCGTAGCCGGCTGTGCTGCCGCGGAGGCCTCACCGCCCCTACTATTCCCACCGCTGGCCAGGCCCTGCGGCGACGGCAGCCGAACCAGTGAACCCTCATAATCCTCTCCGCACAGGCTTCCACTGCCGCGTCTTCCCCGGCTCCGCGTCGTCCCCTTCCTTGGCCTCACCATCGTCCACCGCCGTGGTGGTCTCCGCGTGGCGTGGTCAACGTGGTCAAGGAACGACTTCCATCGGAAGAGTACTGTACTTGGAGAGGCTGACAGCTGGGTCCACGGCCACAGCCCAGTTTTTTTTGTGATTTGCCAAGTAAGTCGCTTTGTCAGGCCTGTTGGGCTGCAAATCTTTCAAGACGAGGAGAGCTTTCATTCGGCTGGCCAAGAAAATGGCCCATCAGTAATGAGAAATGGGCTGTACATTTTTAAAACACATCTAACCGGCAATAAGTTTCAAATATCTTTTTTTTCATTTCAAGATTTTAAATTACATTATTTTTTATGCATGGAGAATTTTTTGGATTTTATATTGATATACATTTATTTTTAAAATCAGTTTGAATGTGAGTCAAAATTTCAGCATTAAAAACAGTTTGGACTGCACCGAAATATGCAATATTTCATATAGTTTTTTAACCATGGCCACAATTTGGGCTATAATGCTAACAGAAAGAATATGGGCTCCAAAAAAACCTTAAGAATTAGCAAATGGGCTGAAAATTATTAGAAATAAGGGCAGATGGGCTGTATGCTGTTTTCCAAAGATTTGAGGCTTTCCTAAAAAAAAGGTTGACGCACAAGCAGTGACTGTTGGATGTCCATCCAACGGCCGTCATGCTTCTTCAATCTCTGCTCTTCCTGCTCCAGCCGCTCAAACAAGCTCTGCGGGACTGCCTACTCCCTTCTCCCCGCAGCCGGCTGTGCTGCCGCGCAGGCCTCACCGCCCCACCTTACTCCCATCGTTGGCCTAGCCATCCCTCTAGTCACCCACACCTGCTCTTATTCTCCGGCGACGGCAAGCGAACTAGTAAACCCTGGTACAGTCGTACTCCCCTCCGCGTGGGAAACAACTGCCGAGTCTTCCCTGCCTCCGTGTCGTTCCCTTCCTAGGCCTCGCCGTCGTCCACCGCCCTGGTGCTCTCGGCGCGGCCTGGTCAACGTGGTCAACGACCGACATGCATCTGAAGTGGACTGTACGTGGAGAGGCCGACAGCTGGGTCCACGGCTGCACGCAAGGAAATGCCTCCTTATTACGCGCAAAATAATGATTCCTCCACCTGACATCAGGGACCCACCGAAAGGGCCTCTGTATTTCGCGAAAAAAATGTTACCGCCGCTGACAGCTCGGACCCACCAGCTATATCTTCGCATGCAAGGAAGTGCCTCCTTATTACGCACAAAAAAAATGAATACTCCCCCTGTTAGCTGGGACCCAGTATAGTGGCAGGCTGACTTGTGGGCCTACTAAGTTGACGGGGACGGAGGGCTTTGTCAACTTAGTCAATATGCACGATTCTAGCTCCAGTGACCGTACAATGTCCATCCAATGGCCGTAGTGCTTGTTCAACCTCTGGTCTTCTTGCTCCAGCCGCCCAAACCAGCGCCGGTCGTGCCTCGTGCTCCTGCCTCCCATGGCCGGCTGCGATGCGGCGGAGGCCTCACCGCACCCTACTACTCCCACCGCTGGCCAGGCCATCCCTCTACTCACCCACACCCCCTATTACTCTGCGGCGACGGCAGCCCCACACCGCAGCGAACCAGTGCCCTCGTACTCCTCTACGCGTGGGCATCCACTGCCGCGTCTTCCCCGGCTCTGCGTCATC
Source organism: Triticum urartu (assembly GCF_003073215.2). Classification (NCBI taxonomy): domain Eukaryota; kingdom Viridiplantae; phylum Streptophyta; class Magnoliopsida; order Poales; family Poaceae; genus Triticum; species Triticum urartu. The sequence continues at coordinate 343,286,529 of NC_053023.1, forward strand.
CCCTTCCTAGGCCTCACCGTCATCTACCACCCTGGTGCTCTCGGTGCGGCGTGGTCAACATGGTCAAGGAACGGCTTCCATCGGACGTGGACTGTACATGGAGAGGCTGACAGCTGGGTCCACGACCGCAGCAAGGAAGTGCCTCCTTATTACGTGCAAAATAATTATTCCTCCACCTGACAGCGGGGACCCACCGGACGGGCCACCGTATTTTGCCCCCTGACTGCTGGGACGCACCAGCTACATCTTCGCACGCAAGGAAGTGCCTGACAATCGGGACCCACCTGGTCGAAGTGTACGTAGCGTTGTCATTCTGGTCGCGAACGTGTACGTACATATATACTGGTGGATGTAGAGGCGCGCACGTGTCGTAATAGAGGCGGCCAGGGTGCAAGAAAGAAAATACGGCCACGTATGTGTACATACGTACGGCAAGGGCTCGTTGACATGGCTGGGTCGGAACGGAGAAACAACGTCGTCGTCGTGTTCATGGGCAGGCAACGGAATGCGTCGTGTTCATGGGGTGGCTACAGAATGCGTCGTGTTCATGGGGAGGCAACGGAATGCGTCGTGTTCATCGGGAGGCAACGGAACGCGTGGGAGCCAATCGGCTGGGTCAGAACAGAATGTGTGGTCTTGTTCATCAGGAGGGCTTGGACGGAATAGGCGATGGAAACGAGGCCTGGCGTACCGCAGAATGGAGGAAACAAACCTCCTACGTTCGGAACGGGGTCCTATTGATCGGGAGGGGTCTGGCGTACCGCAAAACGATGGAAATGGACCTCCTATGGTCGAAACGGGGGTCCTGTTGATCGGGAGGGGTGTGGCGTACCGCAAAACGGAGGAAACGGACTTGTGTTGGAGCGCTACGGTCAAAATGGGGGTCCTGTTCATCGGGAGGGGTGTGGCGTACCGCAAAACGGGACTCCACGGGATACTGTTCATCTCCGCCGTCGACCCCCTCCAGCCTTCACCTACGACTGTTCATCCATAGGCTCCTGTTCATCCAGCCTCCACCGCACGCTACTCCACCGGCTACTGTTCAACCAGCCCTCTCCATGGGCTCCTGTTCAACCACCCCTTCACGGGCTACTGTTCATCCCGCCCTCCACCGTCTACTGTTCATCCAGCCCTCCACGGGGTCCTGTTCATCCAGCCCCAATCGACTCGATCGATCGGGGTCCTGTTCATCCAGAGGCAACACCACGGGGTCCTGTTCATCCACCCCCAGCGGGAACTGTTCATCCAAACCCCCCCGCAACGCTCACTGTTCATCCAGAGGCAGCATCGATCGGCTTCAGTTAGCAGCAGTAGTGAAGGAATCGCTCGACCAGGTTCAGTTAACAACCATCGATCGATCGCTCGGGTTCAGTAATGCGTAGCCTGCAGTGCAATCGCTCAGGTTCAGTTAGAGCCCAACGCCTCGCTCGGGTTCAGTTAGAGCCAACGCCTCGCACACATGCGCGTACATGTACGAGGGAAACACACATCGCTCGGCCACCGACCTCCCACCGTAACCGGGAACTCCCCGAAATATTCCTCGCCCTCGCTTCTACCATGGTTTTTTCCGTCATGGACGGCCCAAAGAATGTCATGCAGCTGCGTCTCTGGCCCGCCCAGGATGAAAAGCCCATTTTCTGTCATGAATTTTTGTCATAGAAGTAGGAGCCCACCACATCTATGATGATACCAGGTTTCTTCACAATTATCGTCATAGAAGTGTCATATGTATGACAGAAAAAAATTTCGTTCAACCCAAAATGTCACGGACGTGACTTTTTTTGTAGTGCAACCTACACATGCAATTCTAAGAGTATAGCAGCGGAATGTAAAACAATTGCATATGAGGGTAAAGGGAGGAGTTTGAGGGAGCAAACGCAATGTTGACAAGGAGATTTTTGGCGTGGTTCCGATAGGTGGTGCTATCATACATCCACGTTGATGGAGACTTCAACCCATGAAGGGTAATGGTTGCGTGAGTCCACGGAGGGCTCCACCCACGAATGGTCCATGAAGAAGCAACCTTGTATATCCCACCATGGCCGCCGCCTTCGAAGGACTTTCCTCACTCGGTTAGATCTTCATGAAGTAGGCGATCTCCTTGGCCTTACAAACTCCTTGGTTCAACTCCACAATCTTGTCGGAGGCTCCCAAGTGACACCTAGCCAATCTAGGAGACACCACTCTCCAAGAAGTAAAAAATGGTGTGTTGATGATGAACTCCTTGCTCTTGTGCTTCAAATGATAGTCTCCCCAACACTCAACTCTCTCTCTCTCTCTCATAGGATTGGATTTGGTAGAAAAAAGATTTTAGTGGAAAGCAACTGGGGGAAGGCTAGAGATCAAGATTTATGTGGTTGGAATGGAATATCTTGACCTCAACACAAGTGTAGGTGGTTCTCTCTCAGAAAATATGTATTGGAAGTGTAGGCATGTTCTGATGGCTGTCTCCTTTTATGAAGAGTGGGTGGAGGGGTATTTATAGCCTCCACACAAAATCTAACCGTTACACACAAATCACCAAACTCGGTGGGACCGAATCATGAAACTCGGTCAGACCAATTTAGTTCAAAATGTGAGCGTTAGGATTCTCGGTGGGACCGACATGTCAACTCAGTGGGACCGATTTTGTTAGGGTTAGGCCATAACGTAAGCTCGGTGAGACCGATTTTGGTAGTCGACTAACAGAGAGTTGGTCAGGCAAACTCGGTGGGACGATTCGCTCATCTCGGTTGGACCGAAGTGTTACGAAAGGAAACAGAGAGATTACAATCCCATCTCGGTGAGACCGAGATCCCTATCTGTCAGATCAAAAATATTAGGGTTTCTGGCAGTGGCTATGTTAACTGAACTCGGTGGCGCCGTATAGAAAGAATCGATGGGGCTGAGTTGGATATTTGGTGTGGGACATATGTGCATATGAGAAAGTAGTGGAGGGTTTTGGAGCATATCACTAAGCATTTTGAGCAAGCACCTCATTAAGCAACACCTCATCCCTTGTTAATAGTATTGGCTTTTCCTATAGACTCAATGTGATCTTGGATCACTAAAATAGAAAATGTAGAGTCTTGTGCTTTGAGCTTGAGCCAATCTTTTATCATTAGCATTTTGAAGGGTCCACTTTCTAATCCATGCCATGCCAACCATTGAGCTTTCCTGAAATATTCATCTTGGAATAGCATTAGCTCAATGAGCTATATGTTGTTAGGAATTACCAAAACCACCCAGGGATAGTTGCACTTTGAATCTCCCCCTTTTTGGTAATTGATGACAATATATAGATCAAAGCTTCGACAAATGATAAATAGTATTTGAAAAACATCGTCGCTTTGTGAAGTATGTGATAAGAAAGAGCTCCCCCTAAATTTGTGCATTATTTAAAATTTGCTTTTGCATGCAAATGCACCCGATTAGGATCATGGGTTACTCTTCCATGTCACATACATCTTGGTGGAGCGCTCAAAATGATAGAGATTAAAAGCATGCACTCATCACCAAGCAAGTGAATGATCATATAAGAGATATAAAAGATAGCATCATTCAACCAAACATTAAGGGTAGCATATGATCAAACACATGATCAATAAGTTTCTCACAAGGTATCTCACACAAGCACACAATAAAGTTTCAAACAAAATAGCAAGCGAGATAAAAACCAACACTCTCTCTCGAAGCCTATGATCTATACATTTTTCTCCCCCTTTGGCAACAAGTTACCAAAAGTTCAAAAATGCATAGTGCTAAACGAATCTCAGGCTTGATCTTCGAGAGGTGGTGTAGAGAGAACTCCAAGGACGAAGGCTTCCGATGAAGTAGTTGGAGCTGATGGAGTGGGTGCTGGAGGTGGAACTGGAGTTGTGGCTGCTGGTGCTGACACTGAAGCTCGAGTATCTGTCACAGGCACTACAGCAGACCTTGGACCTCGTGGCACTCGCTTGAAAGCATCAGTAGTAGACTTGCCCTTTCTCTCCTTTGCTTCCTCCTGTAGCTACTCAACTGCAGTTTGGATCTCAGTTACCTTGACATCCAGATCATAGAACTTCTACTCACCGATCCTCTCCAAACTCTCCTGGCTCTTAGTCAGGGTGGCCAAGCCCTTCTCAATCCTGAGGGTGGATTGGATCAGATATCCAAGTTGATCTTGTTTGGATTTCAAGAACACTTGAGATGCCTCTTCAACAGTTGGCATCTTTGCAGCTTTCTCTGCCTTTGCCTTCTCTCTCTTCTCATGTGCTTGAGCTGAAGATGGTTCATTTTCATCCATCACCATAGTGTTGTCTTCAAATTCAGGATAGATGGGAAGGTGCTCCTTGTCCAAAAGATATGTGCCGGTGTCCATCTTTGAGTTAATGATCTCCTAAATTTGTGGAGCATACCCACAACTCCTCTTCTGATTAGCAACAGTCCTCTTGATTGTCTCAACAATCAGGCTCATGACCTTGAACTTCTATGGGACATCAAATATGTGCAGCAAGTTTATAGCATGTCCTCTGATCATCTTGTGATCACCTGACTTGGGTCGTAGTGTGTACCTCAGAATCCAGTTTATGGTAGGCAGACTAGACAACAAGTAGTGGACAGATCCAAATTTATGTGTATCCAAGGCAGCATCTGTGATCTCCTTGTACATGTTGGCCATAGTGATGTGGTCTTTCTTTTTCTCTGCATAAACATCCAAGTCATCCTCATGTTCCTCGGGAGCATTTATAAGCTTGGCCCACTCATCAACTGTGGATTGGTACCTAGTACCCTCAGACATCCATACAATCTTCCCATATGGATAGAAAAATATGCAGTGGTGTAGAACTGCATGATCAGCTCATCATTCCACTTGGTGAGCTTTTGTGCAACGAATTCATCAACTCCACGTGCCTTAAAACTATCATACACTCCAGGATAGTGATCTTCATTCTTCTGGATGTACTCCCAGTCTACCCATTTCATGTCACACACAATGGGCTTCTTGTCAAGCAACACTGTCTCATAGAAGTCCTGATGTTCCTTAGTGTGAAAAATGTAGTCCACAACAGTTCTTCTCCTAATAGCATATGGATCAGACTCTCTCCATATTCTCAATCCTCCATCCTTCCTGATTTTTATGTTTTCTGCAACTGGATGTGCATCATTGTGGTCAGGGATCTTGGGTTTCAGCTTCCTTAGCACTTGAGTTTCATCTTCTTCAGCAGCTTCAGGCACTGGGGCCTTGTTCTTTTCTTCAGCAGAAATGTTTCTAATGCTTCCCTTGGGCTTCTGAGCTGGAGCAGCTACCTTGGGAGCAGCTTTGGGCTTAGATGGAGCATCCCCTGATCTGGTTGCACCTCCCATGAGCTTTTGAGATTTGGGTGCTGGTGCAGCATCTTCTTCCTCTTAAAAATGATCTCTCATAATTGATGATCTTCCAAGCACTCTAGCAGTGGTCTTCTTGACCCTTTCCTTCCCTTTTCTTTCCTTCTCCAGCTGCCTCTTCAGATGACTTGGAGGTTTCAGCAGTGGATGTTCTGGCCTTAGACATGGGGACTCTCTTTGCTGGTGCCTTCTTATGCATCCCTGGCTTGACTGTAGCAGCTGAGCCATACTCCTTTTTCAACACCTTTTTCTTGGAGCTGACTTCTTCCTCAACAGCCACATAGTCCTCGTCCTCTGAATCTAAGGTCTTCTTCTTTCTTGTTCTGGTGCCTGCCTTTGGCAAGTTACTTAGTGTGCTCCTGCTGCCATCATCAGATGAACTGGAGGGACTAGTGCCCTCACTCAGTTGAACCTGCTCCTCAGACTTGTTCTGGCTATCACTTTGGTCAGACATCATGCAGGCAAACTGTCAGCAGACCCTGTGAATAGATTATAGATGAGGTAGAGTAGATGACCATCACAAAGTATAGGAGTTTTGCAAAAAGATTGACTCAAAAACTTAGTTTTAGTTCTTCACAGAAAGCATTTCGGATCTACCGATTTGTAAACTCGGTGATACCGAAGCAGTTTTCGGAACTTAAACTGGTGAACTCGGTCAGACCAAGTCACAGTTCGGTGGCACCGAGACTGCTAGGGTTTCACAGAGAATTGAACTCGGTCACACCGATTAGCAATTTTTGGTCAAACCGAAAACACGTGTGCTCTAGCCTAAGCCAAAATCGGTGAGACCGATTTTTACAACTCGGTCGGTCCGAGATGAATTCGGCGGAGACCTAACCCTAAATTTTGAAATCAAAACTAATCTACGGGATGTTTTCGCTGGACACGATGATTTCATTCGTGGAAAGAATCATGGAAAAGCAATGTACTAAGAATCAGAGTTAAGGATTAGCACAATGATCAAGTTCGTACCCTAGTTCGGCGACGAACTTGCTACGGTGGCAACGACGGTGAAGATTTCCGCTGACGACGGCGGAGACCAGCGGCGGGAGGTCGCTGGCGACGAGAGGATGATCCGGAGACCCAAGGAAGAAGAGTAGGTTATGCACGGGCGAGGAGGTTCAGAAAAATTTCCAAATTTTGGCCCGTCGGTATATATAACCTAACCCTGTCGGTGGGACCGAGTGGAACGACCCGGTGGCACAGAGATGCAAAACTGCAGGCAGCTACTGCAACTCGGTGTGACTGAGAGGTTCTAATCGGTTGCACCGAGATTGAAAAACCCTAATCAACTTAGTGACTCGGTAGGACCGAAAAGGATGAATCGGTCAGACCGAGATGCACAAAGAGGTTTTGGAGGTTTAAGTCTATGACGAATCAGGAACTCCGAGTTCTCCTCACATAGAGTGGTTCAAATCTGACTTGATCAAACTTTGTGATGTAGCATGAATAGAGTTTGAGACGAGAAAAGCATAGATAGCTAGAGGGAGTCCTTAGGCATTCTTGTCCATCCATTTGGCAAAAGAGAAAGAGCCAAACAATCAAAACAACAAATGGATGTCCTCGAATGAGTAAAATATGCAACCAACATGCTCACACAACAAAATGGCAAATGAAATATGTGATAAAGCATGCACAAACACTCTAGCATCTATCAAGCAATTTTGTGATGACCAGGTCATCTATATATGAGTATATTGACTTAGGAGTCAAATGAGAACATTTGATCATAGGTCATACTCATCGTTTAAGCACAAGTGGGGTTACCACTTTTACATAAAGCATTGTTGTGTTCACACCATTAGAGTTGCTTTAGCTCAATTGGTTAGAGTAAAGCTCCCCCTAGATGTGATATCCCCCCAAAGAGGGATGAACTAACCTTGGGTTTTGTCGATGATGACTTCATGTAGGTGTCGAAGATGTAGGTGCTCAATGTTTGATGTAGATCATTTGGAGCAATCCTTTGGAGTGAGTTGCACTTTCAATACCTACACGGGTTAGTCCCACAAGGAACAAACAAGGATATCCATAGACATAGAGTGATGCATACACAAGATCATGCCCATGAAAGCATTAGGTTACCTTGTCCCTTGTCTTACCAACAAGAGGGTTTGTGACTCCTTGAACTAGTGCAGGATATGTAAGTTGTTTGCACTTGTCCTCGCCAAAATGATAAGAGTGAAGTATGTTGGCGGAGTCACCCTCAAGAACTCTCTAGTTCTTCTTCTTCTTCTGGATCCACACCATCTTGATGGGAACCCTTGGAGTTGTAGTTGTACTTGATGAAGTAGAACTTGATGTGGTCATGGGAACCCACTTGACCAAGGCCTTGGGTGCTTCTTCAAATGCATCAATCTCCTCTTAAAGCTTGTCCTTGCCTTTTTGCTTGTGGTCTTGTGGTGGGAGATCATCTTGAGCTTGTGTCCCCTTGAAAGAAGTAGGATCATACTTCTCTTGTTGAGGAACAAAATTCATCTTGCGGTATTGATCTTCTTCCCACTCAACTCCATTGGCATTGAACTTTCGTTCAAAACCAACACCTTGATTCTTCTGGTGTCTTCCTTGCTTACGTACAATTTCCTCAAATTCTTACACCCAGCAAGGCTCTTGTAAACACCTTTCTCTATAATTCCCTTCAATAATCTATTTTGTTGCTCAAGTGTAATTTGGCTAAGAGAATCATTAGTGGAATCAAGAGAACTACTAGAAGCAACAATATTGGATTTTGCATGATTGTTGTTACTACTAGATGAAGAATATTTCTTGCTCTTGTTGCTAGATTTAACTTGTGGCATGTAAGTAGATAAGAGTAAACGCTTGGCAATGTAAGAAGAACTTTTCTTCCGAAGATCATCATTGATTGCCTTTAAAAACTCATGATCTAGCTCAAGGTTGAGCTTTTCAAAGCGTAGCTTATCATGATTCTTTAAAAGTTCTCGATGATTTTCCAAGATAGTTTCATGAGCTAACTTAAGAGTGTTTAGTTCTTGTGTTAGACGCTCAATCTCCTTCTTATCATCATCATTCTTTTTATCTTGATAAGCATGATTAATTGACGTTTCATCATAGTATTCATCACTAGAGTTGTCAACAAGTAAATCATCATCACCTAGCAAATCATCTTCATCACTATTGAAATCAACATACTCGGGATGTGTTACCTTTGGACCTTTGGCCATGTATCACCTTCCAATTCCTTCATTTGGTGAGTCAAATATGTCGTTGGAGTTGGTTGACACAAGTGCTAGACCAGCAACACCTTCATCTTGAGAATATTCGGAGTCGGAGTGATAACTTCTTTCGGAGTGATTGTCAGAGTCGGAGCTGGATACCCATTCACCAACATTAGCTTGATGTCTTCTTTTTGTGTAGCTCCTTGATGATTTTTCTTTCCTTTCCGAATCCTTGCTTCTCCAAGAGGGTTTTCGTTCATAACGATCATCTCTACTCCTCCTTTCTCTTGGTGGTGATTCTTCTATTCTACTTCTTCTTTTGGGAGAATCTTCTCTTCTTTTGTAGGGAGCCCTACACTCATTGGAGTAGTGTCCGGGCCTTCCACAATTGTAGCAATTACGCTCACGACTAGAAGATATTTTGTCATTGTAGGACCTTGACTTGGAACTTCTTTCTTTTCTTCTACTCTTGTAGAACTTGTTGAAGTTCTTTACCATTAGGCTCAATTCTTCATTGGAGGTTTGTTTCTCGCTTGATGATGTGGGTGCATCACATGAGGCTTTGTAAGCACCACTTGACCTGTTGTGAAGCTCTTCCTTATCCTTGAGTGACATCTCATGAGCAACAATTCTTCCAATGACTTCCCTTGGCTTGAGATCTTTGTAATTGGGCATCATTTGGATCAATGTGCACATGGTATCATATTTTCCATCCAAGGCTCTTAGGATCTTCTTGATGATGAATTTGTCGGTCATCTCTTCACTTCCTAAGCCGGCAATCTCATTTGTGATGAGAGCAAGCCTAGAATACATTTCAGCGATACCTTCACCATCCTTCATTTTGAACTTGTCAAGTTGACTTTGAAGCACATCCAATTTGGATTCCTTGACGGAGTCGGTACCTTCATGCATATCAATCAAAGTATCCCAAATTTCCTTTGCATTCTCAAGACGGCTGATTTTGTTGAACTCTTCGGGGCACAATCCATTGAAGAGAATATCACAAGCTTGAGCATTGTATTGTAGCATCTTCAACTCTTCCGCGGTAGCTTCACGGTTTAGTTCTCTCCCATCAAAGAATTCACCTTGCAAGCCAACACACACAATAGCCCAAACGGCGGGGTTATGTCCAAGAATATGCATTTTCATCTTATGCTTCCAACTAGCAAAATTTGTACCATCAAAGTAAGGACCTCTACGGTGGTAATTTCCCTCGCTAGATGCCATACTCTCCTAGGTTGTGAAACCAAGGCTATGACCACCAAAAGCTATGGAAATCAAAGCAAATGGAGACCAACGCTCTGATACCACTTGTAGGATCGAAAGTATGTCTAGAGGGTGGTGATTAGACTACTTGACCAAATAAAAATCTAGCCTTTTCCCAATTTTAGTTCTTGGGAGATTTTAGCAACTTAGCACAAACAAGTAATCAACCTACACATGAAATACTAATAGTAGAGTAGCGGAATGTAAAACAATTGCATATGAGGGTAAATGGAGGAGTTTGAGGGAGCAAACTCAATGTCGACACAGAGATTTTTGGCGTGGTTCCGATAGGTGGTGCTATCGTACATCCACGTTGATGGATACGTCAACCCACAAAGGGTAACAGTTGCGCGAGTCCACGAAGGGATCCACCCACGAAGGGTCCACAAAGAAGCAACCTTGTCTATCCCACCATGGCCATCGCCCATGAAGGACTTGCCTCACTTGGGTAGATCTTCACGAAGTAGGCGATCTCCTTGCCCTTACAAACTCCTTGGTTCAACTCCACAATCTTGTCGGAGGCTCCCAAGTGACACCTAGCAAATCTAGGAGACACCACTCTCCAAGAAGTATGATAGTCTCCCCAACACCCAACTCTCTCTCATAGGATTGGATTTGGTAGAAACAAGATTTGAGTGGAAAGCAACTTGGGGAAGGCTAGAGATCAAGATTTATGTGGTTGGAATGGAATATCTTGACCTCAACACAAGTGTAGGTGGTTCTCTCTCAGAAAATATGTATTAGAAGTGTAGGCATGTTCTGATGGCTGTCTCCTTTTATGAAGAGTGGGTGGAAGGGTATTTATAGCCTCCACACAAAATCTAACCGTTACACACATATCACCAAAATCGGTGGGACCGAATCATGAAACTCGGTCAGACCGATTTAGTTCAAAATGTGAACGTTCGGATTCTCGGTGGGACCGGTTTCATTATGGTTAGGCCATAACTTAATCTCGGTGAGACCGATTACACAAATTCGGTGAGACCGATTTTGGTAATGGACTAACAAAGATTTGGTCAGGGAAACTCGGTGGGACCGATTCGCTCATATCGGCTGGACCGAAGTGTTACGAAAGGGAAACAGAGAGTTTACGTTGCAATCTCGGTGGGACCGATCACTCATCTCGGTTGGACCAAAGTGTTACGAAAGGAAAAAGAGAGATTACAATCCCATCGCAGTGAGACCGAGATCCCTATTGGTGAGACCAAAAAGATTAGTGTTTCTGGCAGTGGCTATGTTAACTGAACTCGGTGGCGCCGGATAGAAATAATTGGTGGGACCGAGTTGGATATTTTGTGTGGGACATATCTGGATATGCGAAAATAGTGGAGGGTTTTGGAGCATATCATAAGCATTTTGAGCAAGCACCTCAGTAAGCAACACATCATCTCTTCTTAATAGTATTGGCTTTTCCTATAGACTCAATGTGATCTTGGATCACTAAAATAGAAAATGTAGAGTCTTGTGATTTGATCTTGATCCAATCTTTTATCCTTTGCATTTTGAAGGGTCCACCTTCTAATCCATGCCATGCCAACCATTGAGCTTTCCTGAAATATTCATCTTGGAATAGCATTAGCTCAATGAGCTATATGTTGTTAGGAATTACCAAAACCACGCAGGGATAGTTGCACTTTCAGTCCCTCCTGAAGGGGTTCACCTTGAGCGGTCCCCTCCCATCCCTTGTCTTCATTCAAGGGGAGTTCTCCGCCGTCACTCCCGGCAGGGGGAATCTCCTCCGTGCCTTCGGGCCGGGGGCTAGGCTGGGGGCTTGGCGCTGGAGCACTCGTGCTACTCCCTGCCGAGCACGTTCCCTCTGCCACCGTCGGGGGCTCTGTGCGTTTGAGCCGCCTGGACCGATGAATGAGGGTCTTCGTCTCCTCCTCCTCCCCGTCGACAACAACAAGCGAGATTAATTAATAGATACATGGAAGCATAATGAAGGTGATGCAAGAAAAAGAGAGAAAGGGGGAACGGTCTCCCTTACTCTTCGTCAATGAGCATGGAGTTCAGCTCAAAGTCCATGGGTGGTGAGGGCATCCTACTCCTCTTTTGGGGCGAAGGGGCGGAGCTTTCCGGTGGATTTGAGACCAGCCGGCGCCCGGGGGGGCTCCGACAAGGACAAGCTCTATGAAGAGCTCGAGCTCGAGTGAGCGCTGGGGTCATCCTCCACGGTCGTTGGCTGCTTGGTGGGCAGGGCCCTGGCCCCGGAAAGCCGAGGAGAGTGCCGGTGCACGGCTTTGGGGATGTTGACCTTGGAGGCGGTCTCCTTCGCCCTCTTGGCAGTAGATGAGGGATCGGGGGCTGCCACTTGTCGGTTCCATATTCGGCATATCTCTTAGTAGGGGTCCTAAGCTAGGCGTCTTGGAGCGATGGTAACATGGACACGGGATTTTACCCAGGTTCGGCCCCTCTTGATGGAGGTAAAACCCTACGTCCTGCTTTTGATTGTATTCATATGAGGTGTAGTACATAGTATATGTATCTACCATGAGATTGTTCTAATGAATATTAGATGTCTATTGACTAGCCTAGCCTTGGTTTATATAACACACCAGAGGCCTAGGGTTTAGGAGAGTCCTCGTCTTGGGCACCAAGTCTTGTGCGATCTCCCTTGTATGCAGCATGGGCTGTCCGAACTGGCCTAATAGTGAACCGCCATAGGGGTTCTCGGCCCGACCCACTAGTCGGGAGACGACGTGGTGAGTACCCCCTAGTCCAGGGCACCGTTAGTAACCCCCTGAACCAGTCTTCAAGTTGGGGATGCTCCTCGGTTCTTCCAAACTGTTCTTCATCTTCGGTCATCGCTCTTAAAAACTGGTTCAACAAATCTTTCCCATCTTTGATTGAGGATCGCCGAGCTGAATCCAAAGAGTGCACACGTCGGGCATCCGAGGAGACCTTTAAGTTTTCGGCCTTTATCAATGCCTTGTTATTTTTTTACCCCACACCTCGGGTTTGAAGTTGTTCCCGTGCGGCGGTGTCCTCTTGCGTCCGAGCTCCAAGGATGGACTCTATCCAAGCTCTAACGCCAGACTGCATTCGACGTGTCTTTTTGCAGCCAAGCCGATGACTCGCCAGAGGATGAGTGGGAAGTAACCTGATAATCGGAGTCAGATGGATTAAGAGGTTGACGAAAACAACCCACTTTAGGACAAGCACTGACAAGCAAATTAGAGACCTCTGAATGGCGTTTCTAAACCGAACTGTTCGGTAAACCGGCGGAGGTAACTACCTGGCCGCTGTGCCGGGTTGTGCGGCGAGCTTCATGCTGTTGGGTCTTCATAAGAAATTTGGGATCCAAGTAAGCAAGTGGATGAGAAAATTTAACCTTCCGGTTTGCCTGACGGATTTTTAGTGAAGGCAAAGGGTTTGAATCGGAAGAGAGAGTAATTACCTCTGCAGCATCAGCATGGCTGGCTTCAGCATCATCCTAGCAAATATCATCATCAATAAGGCGTATGAAAAATAATCCATGTGAGTCAAGCTCTACCTCAAGGTCCGGATTACCCACATCATCATCAGGGGCCAGATCAGAAGATGCAGTGGTTTTCTTCTTATGAGTAGGCTGTTTCACGACTTCAGTCTTTGGCCGGGTTAGTCTTTCCGGTTTGTCTATTTTTTTTGGCTTCTCCTGCGGAAGCTTCTTGCTCCAAAACGGATCATTGCCCTGTTTAAACAGACATTGATATCAAATAATGACCAGATATGTCAATAAACAGGTTCAGTAAAAATAAAAATCAAACTCTTACAGCTGGTGGTCTGTTGGTGGCACGGAAGGGAAGCAGGCCGGTTCGAGCACAGATGTGTTCCGGTTCATTCAACATTTTATTCACAGCCTCTGTGATTTCTTTGTCGGTGAGCTGGATGTTAGCATGTCGTAGTGGGTCATCAACACTGCCAGTATACTCGCACATCAAACCGGAGCGCTGACTAAGGGCCAGTATGCTCCACGATATCCAACAGCGAGCGAGATCAACCGCTGTTAAACCGTTGGCCATGAAGGCTCTGAGCTTGGACAGTTGAGGAGCGTATTTTCTTCTCTCCTTGGCAGTCAACCTTTGCAGAAAGGGGTGTGTATTGCTAAGCCGCTCCGGACGAAAGCCAGGCAAAGGATTTTCACCAGCAGGGGAGGTGTCTTTGCAATAGAACCATGTTTGATTCCACTCTTTGGGGTGGCTGTGCAGTTTGGCGTGAGGGTATGTGACCTCTTTCCTTTTATGAATCGCCACACCACCCAATTCCGTATTTGAACCGTCAGTAAACTCAGTGCGCCGGTTTAGATGGAAGCAGTCTCTGAACAACTCAACTATGGGCTCCTCTTGAAAGAACACCTCACAGAGCACTTGGAAGTGACACATGTTTGTAACAGATTTGGGGCCAATGTCTTGTGGGAGGAGTTGAAAATTGGCTAAAACGTCCCGGTAAAATTTAGAACCAGGCGGCTTAAAGCCCCGGGCTAAGTGATCTACGAAAATGACGACCTCTCCTTCTTGATGTGTGGGAGGGCATTCTTTGCCAGGGACCCTCCAATGGATGGTGTTTTTGCTGCCTAAAGTGCCGATCAGGACTAAATTGTTTAGTTGAGTCTCTGTGATGCAAGAAGGAACCCAGTTGCACTCATATACTTGCTTGGCCATGATGAAATCTACAAGATAGGTGATTCCGGTTCAAGAATGCATTGATTAAAGTACACTGGTATGTACAATGTTAAACCGGAGACAACTCTATCTAAACCGGAGTTTTATGAAGCAACAGCATCTGGCGGTTGAACAAGGGGACTAATGGTATATACTGGTTTGGCAATTTTTTCTACAAAGTTAAACCGCCTGGTCTAAGCATTGAAACAGTCGAGATTGCAGATGAGTAAGTATGCAAAAACAGGTTTCACAAGATTATACTACAGCGTTGGATCTGGAACATGTTCATAAAAGAGATAAAAATTCAAGGCCCAAAAGGAGCAGTGCCGAATCAATGAGCCATCGCTACGGATAAGATCTATGGTCTTAATATACGAAAGTGAAAACAGAGGGTAACAACTACTGCTACACAAAAGCAAAGATTCACAGACTCGTCTAAAGATCTAGCATATGAACAAGGAGCAGGCGATGAACACTAGAGAGCATGGAAACCCTAGAACATATCTATAATGAAAAAGATGGAACACTTACCGGAGCTGAGGAAGACGCGGAAGGTCGCCGCGGTGCTCTGGTACGATCAGGGTGATGCAGCGGCCAAGGTTTGTACAGTAGTTGACGGCGGCGGCGGAACTCCGAAGCTGGGCGACGCGAGGAAGACAAAGCAGAAGGGCATGAAGGGAAAAAAGAAATGACCCTTTGGTCCTATTTATAAAGAAAGGGACATGTGTCAGGCGCGAGAATCAAGGGGCCGCGAATTTGGAAACAGAGCTGTCGCCTCGGTTGTCGCAGATCTATTAAACAAGAAGGTATCATGGATAGTTTCTTTATGACAGATGACGTCAGTCCGGTTTACAGTTATCACAGAAGATGACATCATGGAAGTTCACCAAATTACAAGAATATGTTGAAGATGAAGTTCTTTGCTAAAGGATTGACGTGAACCTGTTCAAATCAATCTGGGGCCTAATGTTGGGGATATTACTACTGGGCGTAAACCGGCCTATCTGGGCCGGATTAACTTCATCAGTAGTTAAGTATGTTAAAGCCCATGAAGGTAGATGAGGGCTTAAAGCCCATGATCGGTTTAAGGCCTGTAGTCGTAAACCGGCGTTAGTATGTAAACTTGTATTGTAAGTTAGGAATAAGTAAAGACCAAACCGAACACGTATATGAGCCGGTGTTGGGACTCTGTAAACCGACGGGCGTCACCCATGTATATAAGGGGACGACCCGGTGGCGGTTCAAGGACAACAGAAAACAATTCAAGACTTAGGCGAAGCTTGTTTGCTCCCTAGTCATCGAAACCCCATCAATTCCATCACAACTAGACGTAGGCTTTTACCTTCATCGAAGGGGCCGAACTAGTATAAACTCTCTTGCGTCCCTGTGGCTGCTTTAACCCCTTCAAGCTAACCCGTTGCGATGGCTCCACGACTAAGTCCTTTCTCTAGGACATCTGCCATGACAAAACCACGACAGTAAGCATAGTATGACACCATTCATATCACAAAACAACTGAGAACAGACAAACCGACAATTGTAATGTTGTGTGGGAAAGTCCAGCACGGAACTAGATTATGGGTCAAGATCAAAGGAACATCACTCCTCTCTTTTAAATCTTTTAAGGTGCAATGATACGCTAAGACAATTGTGTATAAAATTGAAAAGAGTAATAGACATTGGCTGCAAACCGTGCAGTTCAAGGCACAAGTCAGAGTAAGTAGTAGTTAAAAGGCATGAGGATTAAGGACTTACAACAGCGGCTTTGACTGGTGTAGTCATGCCCTTCTTCTTGCTGGTGTGACAGTCCTTGAAGATTTCCACAACATTTGGTTCAGGTACTTTTTGGTCCTTGCGGGCTTTCCTCTGCATTTTGAATAAGTCAATATAGATCTGATAATGTGGTACAGCGAAAAGAGTAAAACAACAGCGAATTACAAGAGCCTCGCAGTGTGCAATACAGCTACGAGATCCTGTCGTCTGTTGGAATTTCACTTTTGTACGGTTGGCCTTGTTCTTTGAACAGTTCACCTACAAGAAGATAGATTTGTGTGGCACATGCGTAAATAGGACTTCAACATGTGATCTGATGACATATATATAATGTACCTGATACTTCGGATCGGACCAGTGTTTAACGAGGCCTCTCCAGTCTTCATCAGATATATTTCCACTGGAGATGTTTGGGCAAGTTCACTGTTAGCCTTGCCTTCAAAGTGAGTTTTCCTCAAGTTATACTGATACTGTCGCAGAGCAGACTTGAAAACATGGGTGCAAGCTTGTCTGGTTGCATCATCTTGGCTATCCAACTTGAACCTCATATGTTGAAAATTATGGGAGTCTCATTATTAGCAACCTAGAAAGTATTGGACAGAGCAAGATGATATTACTAGTTTCCATACATAACCATACTTACAGATAAATGGTCAAGGAAGATGTTGAACTAGGTTTCGTATTTGTCATTCCTATACTGAATCCATGTTGGGAGGATACATACATGACACCTAACAGCAACCGCTGCCTCTGATACTAACTTGGCTGACTCTGTAGCATCACGTGGCCTTTTTAAACCTGCCTCAAAATGGATCTCCATTCTTCCTCCTCTAGATTTAGTTAACCTATCGAGCATTATCCCTGATGTTTGTTTCCTCTTGCGCCTAGGTGCTAGTCCAACAACAAACATAGGAAGTGTTAGTGTACATCAAACTGTGAGACTACATATAAAGAAGCATGCAACTGTAACTTGACTCCAGCAACTACCTTCTTGCTGTTGAAGCTCACAAGGTTCATCTGATATTGCCAACTCATCTTGTGTCAAGAGTGCTTGGGAAGTAATATCAGGTGGCAAGGGAGCTTGGGAACGTGCTGCTAGCTCAGTTGACGCACAAGTACGTCGTGCAACTGGTAGTACTGTGGTAGGTGTTGCAAGAACTAGGGCTGTCTCTGCTTGTTTGGTGGCAGCTATTTGTTTCTGTTTGTCCTTTTTTGCAACTCGTGTAGCATGGGATGCCGTGTTTGTAGAATTTTCTGCTGGACTTTGACCTCCTATTGCACCATCAGTACTAGCAGAATCTGCAGGATTCATCCGCTTCTCATTCCCTACCATTCTGTGTTTCTTCCTCTTTCTCTGTGCCATGTTAAGTCAAGCCGACAAGAAAAATGAATAACAATTTAGTTCTTCAGAACAAATTGATGCGTGATGCAGACGAACTAAACTTTGATGTTAGACAACCACATGATAGGAGGATGTAATATGTATGAAAAATAGGATGGAAGAGATAACCAGAACTATGATGTGTAAACTAAGAAGAAGACATTTCACCAAATTAGAGCAATGCAATGGAAGGTAGACACCATATGAAAGATGCTACAAATATCGCTCTGCCAAGTTAACAGTGTCTCATCATAAATGGCGTTTAAACAAATGTGAAGCAGTATAAGAAATAAATCATATGCAAGATGCAAACAACATCACACTACCATGTTAGAGGTCTCTCGTCATTAGTGCCATTGCATATTCACAGCATTGCATATTCACAGCTTATGATGTGTAAACTAAGGAGAAGACATTTCAACAAATTAGAAGCAATGAAAGCTAGACACCATATGAAAGATGCAACGAATATCACTCTACCAAGTTAAAACTGTCTCGCCATAAGTGCCATTTCAACAAATTAGTAATACAAGCTAGAAAAGAATGTGAGATGTAACCTATATCACACTCCGAAGTCAAACGTGTCTTATGATAAGTGATTGTTGTAGGTTACACAATAGTAGTAATTTGATGTAAGAACATGGTGTGATAGACAAATATTGTATGTTCTAGAAACAGGAACACATGTCTTATTCAAGTATAATGTGTAAAGTAAGCAGATGGAATTCAACAAAATTAGAAGCAATACAAGCTAGACATCACACATAACATGCAACCACATATAACAGTTCCAAGTTAGAGGGAGCACCGGTGATGCTGCACTAGGGGAGACGTGGTCATCATAAACACAACTTTGTTGAGTGTCTATGCATGTGTTATCTTGGAAATCATCCTGGGGGTGTGGAGGAGTAGAAACTGTAGAGGCCCTCCGTTCGGAAGGAGCACCTTTATCCGCTGCCTTGCTAACTTCCTTCCGCTTTATTGATTTTGAATTGTCAAGTAAAACCGTCAAGAAAATGCAATAAAATTCTGTCTTTAGAACTCATTCATGCTTGTACTGACAATCACTTCTTTGATGTAAGGCAAACACATGATACCAGGATGGAATATGTACGAAAAACAGGACGGCATGGCATATTCACAACTGTTTGTGTAAACTAAGCAGAAACCATTCTAGCAAATAAGAAGCAATGCAAGCTAGACACCACATGAAAGATGCAACCAATATGACTCTGCCAAGTTAAAAGCGTCCCATCATAAATGGAATTTCAACAAATTAGAAGCAGCGCATGCTATAAATCATATGAAAGATGCAACTAATATCGCACTTCATATACTAAAGGTGTCGCGTCATGTTGATTGATGCGGGATACAAAAAACAATAGTTTTATGTAAGGACATGCGTAATAGATAGATGTACTATGTACTAAATACAGGAAGGCATGTCACATTAACAGGTATATGATGTATAAGCTAAGCAGACTAGCACATGCAATTTAACCAGATTGGAAGAATTACAATCTAGACACCATGTGCAACATGCAACCACATATCATGCTGCTAAGTTAGAGCAAGCACCTGCGATGCTAGTGTAGGGGAAATGCTGTAATCAACTACAGAGATATGTTCACTATCTTCATCTAGCATTTCTGTTTCTTGAGAATCATGTCGGGAAGCTGACGCTGCATTCTTTAAATGAGGAGTAGTCCCCTTGCCTGCCTGCCTCGTCATAAGTGATTGATGAGGGATACACAAGAACATTAGTTTGATGTAAGAACATGGTTAATACACAGATGTACTAGTATGTACAAAAAACAGAAAGGCATGTCATATTCAAAGGTATAATGTGTAAGCTAAGCAGATGCAATTTAACGAAATTGGAAGCAATACAAGCTAAACATCCGGCTGGAGTGGTGAGCATGATCATCTAGGACTTGAGAGCCTGGTAGGAGGCGGGCTGCTTCGCCACCATCGCAGCTTTTTATTTGGCTTCCAGGTGATGCCTATCTTTGCTGGGCTTGTCACTGGCTCAGCCAGTGCCCTGACTAGCTATTTGTCTTCTGGTGCTCACGGGATGGTGGTTCATGTAAAAAATATCTTTCCTTATCTTACCGACTTCGGCCTTTCGAATACAAGTTAGACACCATATGGAACATGCAACCACATTTGACACCGTGAAGTTAAAGCAAGCACCTGGGATGGTGGTTCATTGCGAGCGAGGTCATCAACTCTAGAGCTACGTTCCCCGTCTCCATCTGCTGACACTACACCCTTTAAAGCGTTGAAACGTGTCTTGCCTAGCCGCACACCAAACTAGAGCGACTTCTCTCATGGCAGCAGAGTCTGAAATACCCTTGCATAAAAACACAAAGTGAGAGTAAGGGTGAAGTGTGTGCATAACTAGTGCACTGTAAAAGTAGCAGATAGCAGATAGCAGGACCAAAGTGTTATGAAAGGAAAAAGAGAGATTACAATCCCATCTCAGTGAGACCGAGATCCCTATCGGTGAGACCAAAAAGATTAGTGTTTCTGGCAGTGGCTATGTTAACTGAACTCGGTGGTGCCGGATAGAAATAATTGGTGGGGCCGAGTTGGATATTTTGCGTGGGACATATGTGGATATGCGAAAATAGTGGAGGGTTTTGGAGCATATCATAAGCATTTTGAGCAAGCACCTCAGTAAGCAACACCTCATCCCTTCTTAATAGTATTGGCTTTTCCTATAGACTCAATGTGATCTTGGATCACTAAAATAGAAAATGTAGAGTCTTGTGCTTTGATCTTGATCCAATCTTTTATCCTTTGCATTTTGAAGGGTCCACCTTCTAATCCATGCCATGCCAACCATTGAGCTTTCCTGAAATATTCATCTTGGAATAGCATTAGCTCAATGAGCTTTGATCTTGATCCAATCTTTTATCCTTTGCATTTTGAAGGGTCCACCTTCTAATCCATGCCATGCCAACCATTGAGCTTTCCTGAAATATTCATCTTGGAATAGCATTAGCTCAATGAGCTATATGTTGTTAGGAATTACCAAAACCACGCAGGGATAGTTGCACTTTCAGTCCCTCCCGGGCCGGGGGCTAGGCTGGGGGCTTGGCGCTGGAGCACTCGTGCTACTCCCTGCCGAGCACGTTCCCTCTGCCACCGTCGGGGGCTCTGTGCGTTTGAGCCGCCTGGACCGATGAATGAGGGTCTTCGTCTCCTCCTCCTCCCCGTCGACAACAACAAGCGAGATTAATTAATAGATACATGGAAGCATAATGAAGGTGATGCAAGAAAAAGAGAGAAAGGGGGAACGGTCTCCCTTACTCTTCGTCAATGAGCATGGAGTTCAGCTCAAAGTCCATGGGTGGTGAGGGCATCCTAATCCTCTTTTGGGGCGAAGGGGCGGAGCTTTCCGGTGGATTTGGGACCAGCCTGCGCCCGAGGGGGCTCCGACAAGGACAAGCTCTACGAAGAGCTCGAGCTCGAGTGAGCGCTGGGGTCATCCTCCACGGTCGTTGGCTGCTTGGTGGGCAGGGCCCTGGCCCCGGAAAGCCGAGGAGAGTGCCGGTGCACGGCTTTGGGGATGTTGACCTTGGAGGCAGTAGATGAGGGATTGGGGGCTGCCACTTGTCAGTTCCATATTCGGCATATCTCTTAGTAGGGGTCCTAAGCTAGGTGTCTTGGAGCGATGGTAACATG
The DNA here is from genome assembly GCF_003073215.2 of Triticum urartu. Lineage (NCBI taxonomy): Eukaryota > Viridiplantae > Streptophyta > Magnoliopsida > Poales > Poaceae > Triticum > Triticum urartu. The sequence continues at coordinate 343,307,801 of NC_053023.1, forward strand.
GACACGGGATTTTACCCAGGTTCGGCCCCTCTTGATGGAGGTAAAACCCTACGTCCTGCTTTTGATTGTATTCATATGAGGTGTAGTACATAGTATATGTATCTACCATGAGATTGTTCTAATGAATATTAGGTGTCTATTGACTAGCCTAGCCTCGGTTTATATAACACACCAGAGGCCTAGGGTTTAGGAGAGTCCTCGTCTTGGGCACCAAGTCTTGTGCGATCTCCCTTGTATGCAGCATGGGCTGTCCGAACTGGCCTAATAGTGAACCGCCATAGGGGTTCTCGGCCCGACCCACTAGTCGGGAGACGACGTGGTGAGTACCCCCTAGTCCAGGGCACCGTTAGTAACCCCCTGAACCAGTCTTCAAGTTGGGGATGCTCCTCGGTTCTTCCAAACTGTTCTTCATCTTTGGTCATCGGTCTTAAAAACTGGTTCAACAAATCTTTCCCATCTTTGATTGAGGATCGCCGAGCTGAACCCGAAGAGTGCACACGTCGGGCATCCGAGGAGACCTTTAAGTTTTCGGCGTTTATCAACGCCTTGTTATTTTTTTACCCCACACCTCGGGTTTGAAGTTGTTCCCGTGCGGCGGTGTCCTCTTGCGTCCGAGCTCCAAGGATGGACTCTATCCAAGCTCTAACGCCAGACTGCATTCGACGTGTCTTTTTGCAGCCAAGCTCCCGTGCGGCGGTGTCCTCTTGCGTCCGAGCTCCAAGGATGGACTCTATCCAAGCTCTAACGCCAGACTGCATTCGACGTGTCTTTTTGCAGCCAAGCTCCACCGCCGGTCTACACCCGAGCTCCAACGACGGACTATATCCAAGCTCCAACGTCGGAGAGTATTCGAGCTCCAACGCCGGACTATATCCAAGCTCCAACACCGGAGAGTATCCAAGCTCCAACGCGGGACTATATCCGAAGTGTCATAGATCATCTTGGCTCAAAAAAGTCGAAGGAGTTTAGCCGAACTTAATGCCAGAAATGCCCTTTATGGAGCCAACCATTTGTATCTAAGCTTTATGCCGAATAGGCCCAAGATGGTACATATTATTATCCGAAGACGCGTTTGCTTATAGCTCAGTCAAGCCGAACACTGAGCACTTGTAATTTTTTGCATTGAATAGGCAAAGCAGTAGCCCCTGAGCCACTGGTTGGGTGGCAACACTAGATCAGGGGATCGATGTGCCCCTTTAATATTAGTAAATGATAAGCCTGAAGCCAATAGCCCCCGAGCCTTAATGTGGGCACGGGTGGCCGAATTAAGGGTCGATATTCAGAGTAAAATCACAAATTATGTGTAATGATTCTATGTATCCAAATACTCTACAGCATTAATGCTCGGATCCTCATTGTACAAAACTTTGTTGACCGACCATCGGCTTCAACCTCCTCGGCCAGTAGCCGAGGAGTGTTTGCCCTACTTTATAAAGCCTTTATAAGGGCAAAGATTTACGGCAAACAAGGCAATCCGGCCATACGGTTTTATAAACAAAGGTACGTCGAGAGATATGTTATATTACTTTTAATCGTAAGAAACATCTTCCAAAGAAAATAGCCCCTCTATCGGTTCCTTTCTTTGGGTTTTCATGCTGATCATGATCATGAAACCTCACCTCCGAGCAATGTGGGAGGGAAATATTGAGGATTTAGTTTGGGGAAAGTTTCTGAACTCTGTGGTTTTTACTGAACCTAAATTTTCACTTCCATCGTTGCCGACCAATTATATCCTTTAAGATCGCTAGCTTTCGGCTTCAGCCAATCTGAGGTACTAACTCGGATGACCCGGTAGTAAAAATCACAGAGGTGCCCCCTTTACCGCCTAACTGAACAATCAGGAACGTAGGGGTAAGCACAGGAGCCAGGCAACCCAGCTTGGCCAAAATCTTAAGTCAAATTGATGCATATTTATGGCTTTATAATGATACTTATGGAAGGCAGCCCTCGTATATTAAATAAAATCACCGATGATATGTTTATTTTGACTCCGTTGCGGTTGTTTATCAGTTGAAAGTGGCCCATCGTTGGCTTCCACCCCCTTCTAGATTCTACGCAAGGTGTTTCCGCAATAACAAAACAACCATTAGCCGATGTCTCGGTGCCCGAAGGCGGTTGTGTTAGCGGAAACAAGGCAATCATATATGCGGGCTTAAAGTTGGGAGGCCAAATGTTAGCCCCCGGTTAATGTTCGGCGACAACCGAGGTCGAGCCGTTAACACTTCGGCCAATATTATGAATGTCCCGTCGCTTAACACGGGGTGGCCTCCATCGATCTTATAGTTTAACACAGTCATCGGATCACTGACCAGTTTACGCTTATTGTGATAGTAAGTTTTTGGCTTTCTCCATTGAGGCGCTTAACCATGCGAGCTGGAAGCACAATCGCAGAGGTTCTCCCTTTGCACACCTAGCCGAACAAAGCGGAACGTAGGAGGCAAGCACGGGAGCCGGGCAACCCAACTATTGACCAAAGAGACAATTCTAAACCGATGCATGTATAGCAGTATCCGAGAATATTTTTGCCGAATATCTAAAGGTGTCCGACATTGCACTGCGATACTTATGCTGGAAACAAACAAATAGTTTAAAAGTGCCATAGGCTTGGAAAACCCAAAAAACATCAGTAAAAACTTGGCGTCCAAACTAGATCAAGTGTTCGGTGCCAATCCAAAAATTGGTCTTAAAATTGTACTTCCGTCATGCTTTGACATGACACATCCATCCCTAGACTTCAAGTGGGTCAGCCCTCGGCTTCAACCGCCCTATCCCGAAGGCGGAGTGTTTCTTAGGCCATTTTAGCAAACTAAACACGAGCGGCTTTAGAGAGAAACCAGGCTACCCGGCTATTGATCATACACATGAGTCGAGAAACGAGGGGTAGAAAAAGTCTTTGCAGCGACTAAGAAGAAAACATCTATTATAAAATGGCTCATATTAATTTAAGAGCCCCAAGTGACTTGGGTAAAAGAATTTTATGTATAATGATTGTATGTACCGAAGTACTATATAATATCAGTGTTCGCCCAAACTTTGAACACGTCTTAACGGACCATCGGCTTCTCCCTCTTCGGCCAAGGGCCGAAAAGTGTTATCTACTCCGCCTAGCAAGAATATCAGCGGTGTTTCGGATAACCAGGCAATCATGCCATAAGGCTGTAACAGATAAAGCGCACCCAGGGAACTTATGCTATATTACTTATGTAACGTAAGAAGCATCCTCAAAGAAAATAGTGCCCCCAACGGTACCTTCCTTTGGTCACTCATGATTACTGTGAGACTTGTGCAATAGATTTGTGTATGCGTGAGTTCTGTCGTGTGCCGACCATAGTTGAGAACAATAAGAGCGCTAGCTTTCGGCTTCACCCATCTGAGGTATGAGTTCGGATGACCCGGTCGTAAGAATCAAAGAGGTGCTTACTTTACTCCCTAGCCAAACAATCAGGAATGTAGGGGTAAACACAGGAGCAAGGCAACCCAGCTTGCGGAACACTTAAGTCAACATGGTGCATATTGTGGCGTAATACACGAGCAAGGAATGAAGTTGTACAAGTATAATCATATGCAAGAGGAAAGGCTTCATGAAGGAAGCCCCCAAGTAAACGGGGTATTTGAATTTGTGTGTCACAAACAAAGTTTTGACAAGGAAATTTTTCACAAACAACTCTTTGCCAAAAAAAGTATAATGCTTGGTCGAACCGAAAAAAATTTAAAACTGAAAGTTTTTGAGCATGAAACACTACAAAAAGAGACACATCGGTGACATTTTGGGCCGAACGAATTTTTTTTCTGTCATACTTAAGACACTTCTATGACAATAATTGTGACAAAACACGGTATCATCATAGACGTGGTGGGGTCCTACTTCTATGAAAAATCATGACAGAAAATGGGCTTTTCGTCCTGGGTGGGCCGGAGACGCAGCTGCATGACATTCTTTGGGCCGTCCATGACGGAAAAAAACCATGGTAGAAGCGAGGGCGAGGAAAATATCGGGGTGTTCCCGGTTATGGTGGGTGGTCGGGGCCAAGCAATCCATGTTTCTCTCATACACGCACGCGCCTGGGTGCGAGGCGTTGGGCTCTAACTTAACCCGAGGGATTGCATTGCAGGCTACGCGTTAATGAACCCGAGTAATCGATCGATGGCTGTTAACTGAACCCGATCGAGCGATTCCTTCGCTACTGCTGCTATCTGAAGCCGATCGATGTTGCCTCTGGATGAATAGTGAGTGTTTCTAGGGGGTTTGGATGAACAGTTCCTTGTGGGGGTGGATGAACAGGACCCCGTGGTGTTTCCTCTGGATGAATAGTGAGCGTTGCTGGGGGGTTTGGATGAACAGTTCCCGGTGGGGGTGGATGAACAAGACCCCGTGGTGTTGCCTCTGGATGAGCAGGACCCCGATCGATCGAGCCGGTTGGGGCTAGATGAACAGGATCCCGTGGGGGGCTGGGTGAACAGGACCACCCCGTGGAGGGATGGATGAATAGTAGCCCATGGAGGGGTGGTTGAACAGGAGCCCGTGGGGAGGGCTGGTTGAACAGTAGCCGGTGGAGTAGCGTGTGGTGGAGGCTGGATGAACAGGAGCCCGTGGATGAATAGTCACAGGTGGAGGCTGGAGGAGGTCGATGGTGGATGAACAGTAGCCCGTGGAGGCTGGAGGGGGTCGGCGGTGGAGATGAACAGTATCTCGTGGAGTCCCGTTGTGCGGTATGCCACACCCCTCCCGATGATCAGGACCCCCATTTCGCCCGTAGTGCTCTAACACAAGTCTGTTTCCTCTATTTTGCGGTACGCCATACCCCTCCCGATCAACAGGACCCCTGTTTTGACCGTAGGAGGTCCGTTTCCTACGTTTTGCGGTACGCCAGATCCCTCCCGATGAACAGGATCCCGTTTCGAACGTGGCCGGTCGAACACAAGGCCGTTTCCTCCGTTCTGCGGTACGCCAGGCCTCGTTTCCATCGGATGTTCCGTCCAAGCCCTCCTGATGAACACGACGACGCATTCCATTCCAACCCAGCTGGTTGGCTCCCCATGAACATGACGACGGTGCAATTTCTCTGTTCCGACCCAGCCATGTAAACGAGCTTTGGCCATATGTATGCGCGAGTAGGCGTTCGAGACCCTTCCCGTATCTACGTACGTGGCCGTATTTTCTTTCTTGCACACTGGCCGATGTACGTACGTGTACATGCTACGTGCGCGCCTCTACTACGACACGTGCGCGCCTCTACATCGACCAGTATGTACGTACATGTTCGCGACCAGAATGAAAACGCTACGTACGCTTCGACCAAGTGGGTCCCGACTGTCAGGCACTTCCTTGCGTGCGAGGATGTAGTTGGTGGGTCCCCGCAGTCAGGGGGCAAATCGTTTTTTTTGCCCGGACGCACTTCCTTGCGTGCGAAGATGTAGCTGGTGGGTCCCAGCAGTCAGGGGGAAACATTTTTTTCACAAAATACGGTGGCCCGTCCGGTGGGTCCCCGCTGTCAGGTGGAGTAATAATTATTTTGCGCGTAATAAGGAGGCACTTCCTTGCTGCGGCCGTGGACCCAACTGTCAGCCTCTCCACGTACAGTCCACGTCCGATGGAAGCCGTTCCTTGACCATGTTGACCTCGCCGCACCGAGAGCACCAGGGCGGTGGACGACGGTGAGGCCTAGGAAGGGGACGACGCGGAGCCAGGGAAGACGCGGTAGTGGAAGCCCGCGCAGAGAGGAGTACGACGGTTCACTGGTTCGGCTGCGGTGTGAGGTTGCCATCGCCGTAGGGCCTGGCCAGTGGTGGGAATAATAGGGGGCGGTGAGGCCTCCGCGGCAGCACAGCCGGCCACGGGAGGTAGGAGCATGCGGCACGACCAACACTGCTTTGGGCGGCTGGAGCAAGAAGACTAGAGGTTGAAGAAGCACTACGGCCGTTGGATGGACATTGTACGGTCACTAGAGCTAGAATCGTTCATATTGACTAAGTTGACAAAGCCCTCCGTCCTCGTCATCTTAGTAGGCCCACAAGTCAGCCTCCCACTATGGTGGGTCCCAGCTAGCAGGGGGAGTATTCATTTTTTTGTGCATAATAAGGAGGCACTTCCTTGCGTGCGAAGATATAGCTGGTGGGTCCAACCTGTCAGCGGGGGGAACGTTTTTTCATGAAATACAGAGGCCCTTCCGGTGGGTCCCAGCTATCAGGTGGAGGAATCATTATTTTGCGCGTAATAAGGAGGCATTTCCTTGCATGCGGCTGCGGACCTAGCTGTCAGCCTCTCCACGTACAGTCCACTTCCGATGGATGTCGTTCGTTGACCACGTTGACCACATCGCACCGAGAGCACCAGGGCAGTGGGCGGTGGCAAGGCCTAGGAAGGGCACGACATGGAGCCAGGGAAGAATCGGTAGTTGTTTCCCACATGGAGGGGAGTACGAGGGTTTACTGGTTCGTGTGCCGCCGCCAGAGAATAACAACAGGTATGGGTGAGTATAGGGATGGCTAGGTCAACATAGTAGGCCCACAAGTCAGCCTCCCACCAAGGTGGGTCCCGACCAGCAGGGGGAGTATTCATTTTTTTGTGCGTAATAAAGAGGCACTTCCGGTGGGTCCGAGCTGACAGCGGGGGGGAGGCGTTTTTCTCGCACAATACGGTGGCCCGTCTGGTGGGTCCCAACAGTCAGGGGGGAATATTTTTTTGCGAAATACGGTGGCCCGTCCGGTGGGTCCCTGCTGTTAGGTGGAGGAATCATTATTTTCCACGTAATAAGGAGGCACTTCCTTTCTGCCGTCGTGGACCCAGCTGTCAGCCTCTCCATGTAGAGTCCACGTCTGATGGAAGCCGTTCCTTGACCATGTTCACCACGCCGCGCCGAGAGCACCGGGGTGGTGGACGACGGCGAGGCTTATGAAGGGGACGACGCGGAGCCGAGGAAGACACGGAAGTGGAAGCCCGTGCGGAGCGGAGTACGAGGGTTCACTGGTTCGGCTGAGGTGTGAGGCTGTCGTCGCTGCAGAATAACAGGGGATGTGGGTGAGTAGAGGGATGGCCTGGCCAGTGGTGGGAGTAGTAGGTGGCGGTGAGGCCTCCGCGGCATCACAGCCGGCCACGGGAGGCAGGAGAACGCGACACGACCGGCGCTGCTTTGGGTGGCTGGAGCAAGAAGACCAGAGGTTGAAGAAGCACTATGTCCATTGGATGGACATCATACGGTCACTACAGCTACAATCGTTTATATTGACTAAGTTGACAAAGCCATTGGTATGCGTCAACTTAGTAGGCCCACAGGCCAGCCTCCGAAACGGTGCACCCAGATGTCAGGGGGAGGAATCATTTTTTTGGGCGGCTGAAGCAAGAATATCCGAGATTGAAGAAGAAGCACGACATCCGTTGGATGGACATCAAACAGCCACAGCTGCCAGAACCGTGTGTTGTTGACAAAGCCTTGCATACGCGTCAACTTAGTTTTTTTAGGGGACGCGTCAACTTAGAAGGCCCACAAGTGTGTGGCAGAGAACATATAGTCCATTTGCGATTTGTAAGAATGTACAGCCCATTTTTTAATTCCAATGGAATTTACTACAACTCATTTACAGTTTGTTAAAAGTATAGCCCATTTTCTAGCTTGGACAACGATTAATAATTTCAACCAACCGCTCAGAATAGAATTCAAAAAAAATTCCCACATTTTTATGGGATCCGGAATATTTTTATCCGAAATTTCTAGTCAGATTAAATATAATTTCAAAGTAAAGTTGTATTACGCTAAAATCCAACGAAATATTGCACGCGCAACAAGTAATGAAATTAAAATTTTCAAATTCCAATAATAATATTTTTTAAACTAATTACGCGTTTGGTGCATTTTTTATAGTTACTGCCCAGTTATTATAATTACATCCCATTTATTATTTCTTAAAGTCCATTTTCTTCTTAAGCCGAATGCTTTCCTGCTAGGAAACTTTGCAGTCTAGCGGGGCAGAGAATAACAAGTTGACCCAGATATTGTGTACAACTGTCGGCCCAGTTGCATTGTTGATGTTGAAAAAAAGGTGTGTCTAGGACAGTACAACCTAACATGGCTACTCAGCCCACATTCAGCGACGCTAGAAAGGCCCAAACAAGGCTTCTGTACAACTTTTTGAAGTCACCGAGCTCAATTAATAACTTAAGAAAAAAGTTAGATTATAGTGGAACCTAATTAAAAGTTGTCACGAGCAAAGATATAATTCAATGGGTCCCACTTGTGCGTGTGTGCGTGTGTGCGTGTGTGTGTGAGAGAGAGAGACCCATTGGTCGATGCTCGTAAATACATCTTTCAGCCATATGCATTGCTGATGCTCAGTAAAAACTTATATAGTTGACACAATCCTATAGAACATCATAGCACACTGAACTTGCATATAAAAATTTCACGCAGGCGGCACAATCAGGATGGAAGCAGTGGATCGCTACGGGTAGGGCTATGTTGAAACCAACGAACTCGTACATGATGGTTCATCCCTTGAATGTTGTGCAAAGAAAACAGACAGACAACATAATAAGTTCTGCTAGCACATTAAGTTGACGTACAACCCTTTCTAAAAAAATTCAGGTACAAAATTAGAACAGGTCACAATCAAATGTACTAGCACATTAGTGCTTCACACCCATAGCTCTGATTTAACTAGTATCTGACAAGATTCAGTTGTTACCTCAAATTAGAGCACATTCAGGCAGCCAGCCCTGCCTCTTCTCCCAAGGAAGCAGTGGCCTCCGCCACACGATGGAGTAGGCCATGTGCCATCCATCATTCCAAGCAACACGGGGAAAGTCTGATGTTGAGTCCTGTAATGGACATCGTCGACGGACCCTGGCACCAGCGGCGGCGGCAGGACTTCGATTGATGGATTGACCACTTCTTCAACATGCACAAACACTCGATACAGGTACATCCCTAACGTGGTCCGCGGCGGCCTTGGTGGCGACGAATAGTACAACCCCGGTTCCTACACCGGTATCTCAACACCAATCACCTTCGGTATGGTGGACGACTTCTTCATCCATGCCATAACCGTCAGAGCCCAGCTATCTGGAGGAACAAACATACTTACGATCTCACCTCCAAGGTCGTTGATAAGCTCATTCATGGACTCGCTGTTCCAAGCACGTCGAGGCATGCCGTGCAAGGTAAGCTTTGTTAAAAACTCAAACTCAGAGGGCATCGAGCCCCATCCTGGGTGCCACTGATCAAAGCTCACCAGCGCGCCATCGCAGAACAAATGTCCGAAAGATTCAAACACACGACTGCAGTCGAAAGTTGTCTAGAACCTGACGAAGAAATCAGCCGGTGGCGGACAGACTTCGACGAGCAAGTCACTTATTTGGATGTCGTGCGCAATGCCAAGAGCTTTGACAAGGCCGTCCGGTGAGACGGGAGGTCGGTCGCCGTTGATGGTTACCATCAGCACTTTGCCGGCAAACTGGTCGTCAAGCACCGCCATGCCACTGTTGTGCGATAGCACGCAGCGACCGAAGGCAGGACGGACCTCAGGATCTCTGGTTCGGAGATCTGCGTTGACCGGCGACATGATAGTGAGCTTGAGTATAGGGAGTACAGGAGGGGGATTTGGGGGAACTGGAGTAGGAATCAAGATTCCAGAGGTGGGGGAGGGGCGGGAGATTGGGGATGAAAAGGTAGCTTGAATTTCGAACACGCGCCAATATGCTCTCGGCGCGCAAGCTCACGAAAACACCGGTGGTGCCCACATGTCGGCCTAAGAGTCCTTATTCTTTCTTTTTTGGAGAGCCCGACCTTTTTTGAGTATCTTTTGAGAGCCTGGCCTGAGAGTCATAATTGACCTGTTTGGCATTGCATTACTACTCGGCCCATATTCAACGACACCTCTGAAAGCACAAGTGCTCCCTGGGTGGTTTTGGAAATTAACATCAACATATCTCTTGTTGGACTAACACTTTTACCTAGTATGTTTTAGATAAGTTCAACAATGGAGTGGCATGGACTAGAGGATGTGGAACCCCTTCAAGATGCTAAGGACAAAGGATTGGCTCAAGCTTCAAGATCAAGACTCTACATTTTCTATTTTAGTGATCCAAGATCACATTGAGTCTATAGGAAAAGCCAATACTATCAAGAGGGGATGAGGTGTTGCTTAATGGCTTGCTTGCTCAAAGTGCTTAGTGACATGCTCCAAAATCCTCAACTACCTTCCCACATCCACATCTGACCTAAACCAAAAGTCAAACTCGGCCCCACCGATTCTATCTATCCGGCGCCACCGAGTTTCAAATGTCATAGCCACTGCCACAAACCCTAGCAAATCGGTTTCACCGATAGGGATCTCGGTCTCACCGAGATGGGATTGTAATCTCTCTGTGTATGTCCATTACCAAAATCGGTCTCACCAAGTTTGAGCAATCGGTACTACCGAGATTACAATGCAAACCCTCTGGTTAGCTTATTACCAAAATCGGTCCCACCGAGTTTTCCTGACCAACTCTCTGGTTAGCTTATTACCAAAATCGGTCCCACCGAGTTTGTGTAATCAGTCACACCGAGATTACGTTATGCCCTAACCCTAACCATATCGGTCCTACCGAGTTGCATCTCAATCCCACGGAAAATCCTAACGGTCACTAGGTTTGCTGAATCGGTCCGACCGAGTTTAACCATTTGGTCCCACCGAGTTTGGCAAATTGTGTGTAATGGTTACATTTTGTGTGGAGGCTATATATACCCTCCACCCACTCTTCATTCGTGGAGAGAGCCATCAGAACATACCTACACTTCCAATACACATTTTCTGAGAGAGAACCACCTACACTTGTGTTGAGGTCAAGATATTCCATTCCAACCATATGAATCTTGATCTCTAGCCATCCCCAAGTTGCTTTCCACTCAAATCTTCTTTCCACCAAATCCAAATCCTGTGAGAGAGAGTTGAGTGTTGGGGAGACTATCATTTGAAGCACAAGAGCAAGGAGTTCATCATCAACACACCATTTGTTACTTCTTGGAGAGTGGTGTCTCCTAGATTGGCTAGGTGTCACTTGGGAGCCTCCAACAAGATTGTGGAGTTGAACCAAGGAGTTTGTAAGGGCAAGGAGATCGCCTACTTCGTGAAGATCTACCGCTAGTGAGGCAAGTCCTTCGTGGGCGACGGCCGTGATGGAATAGACAAGGTTGCTTCTTCGTGGACCCTTCGTGGGTGGAGCCCTCCGTGGACTCATGCAACCATTACCCTCCGTGGGTTGAAGTCTCCATCAACGTGGATGTACGATAGCACCACCTATCGGAACCACGACAAAAACATCTGTGTCTCCAATTGCGTTTGAATAGTCCAAACCCTTCTCTTTACATTGTTGCAAGTTGCATGCTTTACTTTCCGCTGCTCATATACTCATTGCATGCTTGCTTGATATGTAGTGTGTTTGTTAAACTTGTGCTTAAACTCCACTTAAACTTAAGAATATTAAAAACTGCAACTTTTGGCACTTAGTGTCTAATCACCCCCCCTCTAGACACCTCTTCTCGATCCTTTCAACCTCACTGGCCCAAACAAGTGTACATCATCGAAAAGACACTGAGCTCAAATTATATAACTTGAAAAAAGGAGATACACTCTGAACACTAGAGAATGGTGATGCCCTCATTTAGCCCACCAGTAGTTCGAGACAATAAATAGTTCTAAACAACGATATATACAACATTCAAACACTGACTAGTGACTACTACTAACATAAACAACAAGACATGATAGTTCATAAGAAGTCTTGCTACACCACCAAAACGCACCCATCTGCAGCGCTCAGACTCTCATGATCCAAGTGAGAATGACATTCTAAACAGAGGCAACTATTACATAGTAAGAGTGACATAGACGAGGATGACCAAATGACAAGGAATATGCATAACAAAAGAAAGAACTACCCATCCAGAACAAGCAGCAAAGACAACAATGTCATTCGAAGAGACGATCCAACACCATCATAATTTGCAGCCCCGCTTCAGTGACCAATGATCCAGAGACACCAGTACTCCACCCTTTCGACACAACAACCCAATTACCTATCAACCTGAAGGCTTGAACCACATCACTGCCTGTCGTAATTGAGACATCCAAGGATCAAAGTTACTCCGGATGCCTTTGTCATTCTCACCTTCTTTTGGCTGCAGGCTGTATCATTGACAATCAGGGGAGTTTGCTCCCAAACTCCTAGGGCTTGTCGTGTAGACACAATTTTCCATAGCAAACAGAGCCTCTCTGCCATCAAGGTCCTTGCCAACGGTGATCTCCTGATTAATCGGATAATTGAGTCCGAGAAACAGAGAGTGTGAACCAAGGCTGTTTACCCGCCTGCAACTAAAAAACCCTGAAGGCCCCAACAAGCGGGTATCTTGCTCATAGACGTAACAGCCACTGTCCGGATACTCACGTATTTCACGGTGCCTGTATACAGTGGGGTTTTTGCAATATAACTTTTCTGGCTCATGTGTCCGAATGATCATCAGTCTTTTGCAGTCGTCTGATCGAGCAAGGAACCAGTTGTGCTTCCCTGTTTTTGGCAAAGGTGGTGTGATTACAAAGGGCAGTAATTGTAGGGACACTACATCATATCAAAAAGGCAGGCATTGTTAATGTAAGATCAGCATTGGTTAGAGTATGAGTAGGATAATGCAAGAAACAACATTGATATGTCCCTGTTGGAACTGGGAGGAAAATATAGGGAAATGTATACTGGGTTCGAAAATATAGAAGTACCATGCATGGTTATACTCATGTTATCTCGCAATCGATTCTTCACAGGAAACTACCATATCATGCATGTTATGGAATCATGTTCTTTCCTCACAAACAAATTCTTCAAGGTAACTAATAGACCATGCATTGTTATATACTCGTGTTCTGTGGGCAAAATTTTTGTGAGGATATTATTCTAGCCATTGATTGCTGAAGGGCGAATATAGGTATGTACACATGGTAAGCATTACAAGATTTCACTACTTCCAAATATAGAGTTCTCCATATGCACATTTACTTCCCTAATGTATGGTTAGATGAAACCAACAGTGTGGTGCATGTTTCTACATCATGAAAATGAGGAAACCAACATGGCCATTGATACACACTCATATTTAGTAGTATATAGATTACTGTAAAATAAGGATAATATCCATATATTCCTAACCGTTTGATTATTCAGGGGTACAAATTGGCTGTAACGACATGATCACAATCGCATGAATGAACTCATTCCAAATATTGCCGATTTCCGGCGTCTATAATACATTGCCATAGTTCTACTCAAATTCTGCTCAAATAGGGATATGCCAATCATCACAAAAAAGTTCAAACAGTGTCATGGTGTCATCATTAACATGAGATGGAAACAACTTACACGCGCCGTCCCAGCAATACGTGGTGCCATCTGCTTTGTCGATCGCGTAGATGATGCCATTGTGTTCAATAGCATCACAGAAGTGTGTATCAGCTTTGACGATGATCCACTACGAGCTGAGTTGTCTCCAGCTAAAGAAGGCACCAGCGTAAAGATAGGCGAGTCCGCGGCCGAACAAGGCAATTAGCTTGAAGTCTGTGTAATTCGCATGTCGTCTGGGCACTTGGCAGATTAGAATCTTCTCCAAAACAAGGTCCGTCCAACTGACGTGGTAATCTAGATGACTAGGACCGCGATGGTAAAACTCTATATAATCCAACAGAGGAAGGACAATCTCATGGGAGGTCTGCAAGTTCATGAGCACCAACCTTTTACCATCTTCTCTGAAGGCAGACATCCAGTGGGAGTTCATGCCGACCCAGTACATACCTGCCAAGAAGTTTCAGGCGATGGTGATCGGATCAAAGTCGAGGGAAATGATGTACGGCGAACCACTACGTACCTTCAAAGAAGTTTTGGCTAATGGAGATCAGATTGAAGTCGAGGGGCATCATGTACATCTCCGTATCATGGTGAGCCAATCTCGCAAGACCAGATAGCAGCAAGCAAGGTGTCTTGAAACGATTTGGCCTCGCTTCGATGATGGACATGTGCATGCCCCTCGAGCATGCAGCCAGCCGCAGGGCGCTCAACATACCTATACACGAACAACAGAGGTCGAGGACGTCACTAGGAGATTGCTCCAATCGCGGCTCATATGGATCCTGCACGGTTCGCGTTCGGCCATGGTGGAGTTTGGAAGGTGGGGTTTTGGGGGGCTTGATTTACGGGGGAGAAGGCTGTCGATGCTGGAGCGGCTAGCGAGGGAATAGTGGTACTGGGGGGAGGCGAGCGAGGCGATGGTATGCGGGGGCACAGTGAGATAAAGAAGAGTGACCTCAGGATCTCCGGCGAGATGGAGATGGAGATGGAGTGGTGCTAGGGGAGAGGGAGACGAGGCGAGGCATGATATATAGCGGCAGTGACAGTGACTTCACGGTGCAGAAGGTGAGGCTGACTTTGGTAACCCAGACACACCGCCTGGACTGGTGTCACCTCGGGCGCAGGGTCTTGTCACTTCACTGTGAGGACCGGATGAATAATAGTATTTTGACCATCAAGTGTACCACAGTTGTACTACTACTAGTAGTAGGAGTAGTAGGAACTTGAGTACACTCCCGTGCTAGCATGCCTCTGGGTTCACTTCATCCTCCAGCTATCATCCATATTGCGAGCAGAACCAAATTCTCGTGCATGCGGAAGCACGAAGAAGGACTTTTCTTTTTTGAGGATAACCGCATATTCCTTAACCGTAGTAGGAACATGAGTAGTACTCCTTCTGGTCCTCTTTTGTCTGTGCATAACTTTTTTCAGTATTTATCTAATTAGTCTGCGTATATACCCTTTTGCATGCGCCCATTTCCCTCCATGCCCCGCATTCACAACATTAATTAGCGTATGCATGAGCAGCTGCAGCTAGACTCCAGCCAATAAACTGCAGCATACAAGTGGGCCATTCTGTGCGCGTGGGAGAGAGAAAAGGCAACTGAAGAGCCCATCCAATCCATTTCATGCAGTAGTCAAACCACCGCAGCTCTCCTCATGCATGTGCATAACTTCTCCCATTTACTTCTCCATTGGGAACCGATTTTCCTCAGCTTTTTCACTACTCCTTGATCTTCATTTGCATCCAAACCACACTACATTCACATTGTTTTAACCTCTTCACATCCTCCTGGAGTAATTCTAAAGCCCCTATAAATAATCATCTTCTTCAGTTAGACTAGCCATCTAATCCTAATTCTCCAAACCATAACCCTCCGGTCCAGCGGTTCCAAATGGCGAAAGAGATCGAGATGCAGGTTTTTAGCATCCAACATGTCCTCGTCGAAGGCTCGTTGAGCATAGTTGCCACCGTCACCGACACCTAAGGGTTGTTCGGAAGTGGATCAACAATGTATCCAAATCCCTCTAGAAGGTGGAGATGAATGTCATCGGTCTCGACGCAGAGTACATGGAGCGTTCCACTGGAAAGATACAACGCGCCGCTATCCTTCAACTGTGCCTCGAAGATGATGTTTTGGTGTACCAAATCATACACGCGCCCTCCATACCAGGTGAGCTTCACAATTTCTTGTCTCGGGAGGACATATACTTCTGTGGGGCAGCCATCGCAGGGGACAAACAGAAGTTGGAGCCGTGCAACCTTGATTTGAAAAGCATCGCTGACCTACAAACTAGAATAAAAATTCCTGTAGAAGATTGTGATAAACCGACACCATCCCTATTCAACATAACAAATTTTGTGCTCGGAACAAATCTTCAGAAGGGTGACGAGATGCTGGCATTAAGGTCGTCTGGATGGGAGAATTATCCCTTGACGTACGAGCGGATAAAATATGCTGCCCTCGATGCCCGTGTGAGTTTCGAGATAGCTACAAGGTCCAGAGAGCTTGTTGTGAAGCCGTCTCCCACAGAAAATGAGAACAAGAAGAAGAAGAAGAAGAAGAAGATGTTGCACCAGCAGCAGGGCATTATGGATGGATGAAGTATTTCCTCTCTTGTAAAAAATATATCCCCTCTCTATGTATATTGATATAGATGGACTATTTCGATGGTGTGCATGTCTTTGGAACGAGTAGTAGCGTGGGTACGCTTGACTATAAGGAACTATTTATCCGCCTAGCTTTCTCTACTACTCCTTCCAGTGATCGGTATGCAATGCATGTGTCCGTAGACATGACAACTTGTCCATGGAAGTTCAACTACGGCGACCATCATGTTTCATCCACTGCCACTCGTGATTCCAACGACGCCGCTCCAACCCACACCACCACGTCCCCCGACATGCGCCTCACCCCTCTCGGCCGCACCGCCCCTCTGCCTTTGTGTGCATGACATGTGGGACACCTTAAATGCGGCGAGGATCAAGTTTCTACCATAGCCACACGCGATTCCCATAACCCATGACACCACATGTCCCCCGACCTACGGCTCACCTCTCTCGGCCCCACTTCCCCTCTAAATTTGAATTCGAAACTTATAAAATGAAAAGATTCAAAACAAGTAAACTGGGAGAGAGGGAGTATATCGTAGGATGTGTCCCATATGAAACAAGTCCCCTAGTTTGTCACCATGGAACATTAAGATGCATTTGTATGAGTAGTTTATCTTGTGAGATAAAAGGATGAACGAGGGAAGGCCTCTAGAGATAGAGATAGACACTAATACTACCAATGTGCTAGCCCGTGCATTGCAATGGATCCAAAGTAGTAGAATAATACTTGTTCACGTGCTTGAAATATAAACACTCTAGTTTTGATATACATGTGTCACCAAACATGACAGCTTGTCCATGGAAGTTGAACCACAGCGACCATCACATTTCATGTTTCTACCACTTCCACACCCACACGCGATTCCCACGACACCGCTCCAACCCTACCTGTAAGCACGACGTCCCCCGACGTGGGCATGGATCCTCTGACGTGGCTATCACTGCCTTACCCTGCCTTCCCTTCACTAACTGGTGGGACCCACACTTGCGGGTCCCACATGTTAGTGATAGAATGGTAGGATTGTTCACGTCAGGAGATCCTCATCCCCCGATGCGCGCCTCATCCCTCTCGGCCCCACCACTCCTCTGCCTTTGTGTGCATGACATGCGGGCCAGCTAAACTGCGGCGACCATCAACTTTCTACCACAGCCACACCCGATTGGACGCGGTTTTCCTGCTCCGCTGCTGTGCTTCGATCCGTACTCCCGCACCATCGAATTTTCATCCAGCGGTTATGGCACATTTCGTCCGGGGCATCTATCCTCAGCTGGAGTACTTTTGTACTACAGGCAGTACCCGCCAGTGTGGCCATCTACGCCTCGTAACGCCTTGACGCCCAGCTGTGGCACCCTCGCCACGGCCACGCCACCACCGGCCGGTTCATCTCGAATGAGTGAGTCGCGAACCACACCACCACCATGAGAATGACACGTGGGCCAGCCGCATTTAAGGTCCGCATGTCATTGACTCATAGGACGGGCACTAAGCCACTGAAGTTCGGTCCCGTGGGCCCCGAAAGGGAAATGTAACTCCTGCGGCAGGCCTTGTGGTGCTCCCGTAGTACAAGCTCGTGCCAAACCCGGAATTTGTTTCTTACTACTACCAACTACTAGTAAGGTATACGTGCATTGCACGCATGAGATTCTGGTGGTTTGTGCATTATGCTTCTACATGTGAAGTCTTCAAGATTCTACATGTGGCAAAATCTCATGGAATGTAGATGATATCCAACGGCCAGTAGTGCTTGGATTTGCCATCTTTGTACCGTCGGATTGGCTTCATCCAACGACCAACTTTCAAAGTTATGGTTTTGTTCGCAGCCTAAGGTTGCCACACCTGAGCTTAGGCGTGCCACAAGTGTGTTTGGTTGTGTTTTCGTCTCAGCATAGTTGTTCCCTCTTCATGCATGCTCAACTCAAAACCCCTCTTCATGTATGCTCTCTTCATGCATGCTTCTAATGTATTTGTTCTAATCTAGTGTGGACTCATGCACCCTCCATACACTCTACCAAACACCCAAAAGTACATCGAGAAGGAAACTCTTGGGATCATGCACCCTTCATACACCCTACCAAACACACCAGGCATGTGTTTGGTTCATTGATACACTTGTGGCTTGACACACTTTCTAGCTACATGGTCCACATGTCATAGACTCAACTTCTTACCAAATCTTGCCACACTTGTGGTGGCCATTTTGTTAGCCACATTTTTTGTGGCAGACACACTTTGCCTAAGCTTAATTATGGAAAAGTTAGTCATGAATGAAGTTCAACCATGGAGTCTTCTAGATTCTACATGTGGCAGAATCTGGTGGAATGTAGATGATATCCAACGGCCAGTAGTGCTCGGATTTGCCATCTTTGTACCATCGGATTGGCTTCATCCAACGACCAACTTTCAAAGTTATTCGCACACTATATAGGGGGTATAGATATAGATCTGCCGGCCCGTTGCAATGGATCCAAAGTATATCTTTTTAGTGGAGTGCACTCTAAACACATTATCTATTTATTTTTCTCTAAGCTTTCGTAGCCATGCAACCAAGCCACATAAGCTTCATGGGTGCCCCCACATCATATTATTCATACTCCCTCCGTTCCATAATGTAGTGCCTATAGATTTTTTAAGAAGTCAAACCTCACAAACTTTGACCAAGTTTGTGGAGAAAATATTTACATCTAGAGTGCGAAACATATATCACTAGATTCATCATAAGATGTAGTTTCACATTATATATTTTTGGTATTGTAAATATAAATATTTTTCTCTACAAACTTGGTCAAACTTTATAAAGTTTGACTTCTAAAAAAATCTATAGGCACTACATTATGGAACGGAGGGAGTACTACGTTGACTGAAAAAAGATAAATCACCCAAAACAAAATATTCCCGTTTTTTGTTCCTACGTTGCGGTGTCGTGCACGTAGCTACTAGTTGTATAGTTGTAGTACTAGTTGTATAGTACTACAAACTTGGTACTAGTAGGAGTAGAGTAGTACGGAATGCTCCTACTCTATCAACGAGCCCCATCTGACACCAAATTTCTTGGCTTCCGTGCTACAGCTAGATCTTCCACTCATTTCTGTTTTCCAACCCGGCGGTGGGTGGGGTGCGGTTTTCCAATAGTCTGTTTGCTCAACAGCGGTCCCATATGAAGGTGAAAATGCTAGGCAACACGCCTTCCCTAAGCTATGTGTCGTGCCGGACAGGCCGTGGAGTACTCCCGATTCTCGGGCGTGTGTCGGGGGAGTGCGACGCGAACGTGGGAGGCCTTTTCCTTTTACTAGCAATGTGCCCGTGCGTTGCGACAGATCCAAAGTAGTAGAATAGTAGTACTTGTTCACAACCTTGAAAGAAATCACTCTTGTTTTGATATACTCCTAATATATTACTCCCTCCGTTCCTAAATATTTGTCTTTCTAGAGATTTCAAATGGACTATCACATACGGATTATATAGACATATTTTGAAGTGTAGATTCACTCATTTTGCTCTGTATGTAGTCACTTATTGAAATCTCTAGAAAGACAAATATTTAGGAACAGAGGGAGTACTTTTCACACAAAATATATTTCTCAGGCTATTTTGATGAGGTGAGGCAGGGATGTGGTTGCTTTCAAGATAATAAGGGGTTTTCTGCAAATTGGAGCAAAGAAGTGGCTATTGTTGCAAAAATGCCACAACTTACCTCACAGCCGTTAGATGCAGATCTAATGGTCAGAAACGACGGATGGCAGACACACCACCATCACCAACTGAGTCTTTTATAGGAGTATATATTTCTCGGGCTGTTTTGATGAGGTGAGGGAGGGATGTGGTTGCTTTCAAGATAATAAGGGGTTTTCTGCAAATTGGAAGCAGAGAAGTGGGCTATTGTTGCAAAAATGCCACAACTTACCTCACAGCCGTTAGATGCAGATCTAATGGTTAGAAACGACGGATGGCAGACACACCACCATCACCAACTGAGTCTTTTATAGGAGTAGGAGTAGAGAAACATGTATAAATTGTAACATTTTGGTTCTGCTCCTTGGCATGATCGATAGATAGAAATAACGATTGGAAACGCTAGGGGGGGGCTATTTCCGCCAGATAAGCAGGGTACATAGTAGCTAGGTTGGCGCATCGTCGGTTTGGTCACACGCAGTCCGACATGTTCCAGTGTTTCTAGAAAGATGCCCGCACGTTGCACGAAGTTGATGGAAAAGTTAAGCACAACTTATAAATTGACAGATGGAGTACTAGTTACAGTGGTGCATATAATTAAGAAAAGTGATCGCACATGTCGGTATTGACTGGAACGAGAATGCAACAACACAATAAGAATTAAGGCCACGATGATGATGCGATCGCAGTGGTGGTTACAGAAGGCAAGAAGAAAGATGCATCCATCAACATACGACCTCCTCCTCCTCAACTTAGTGCGCCGGGCCACCGACCGGCGGCTAAGGAGCGGCGGCTTTTGTGGCGAGGTCAAGGTGCTTCTCGGCAAAGGCATCCAAGGCTTCGCGCCGGTTGAGGAAGGCCAACGTCGTAGCGTCCTCACTGGCCTTGTAGATACCTATGTACACGATTTGCTCGTACACGTGGATGTGTAGGCTGACGAATTCTTGCAGGGCGAGGCGACTCACGGCGAGCACGACCTCCAGGTGGACATTCTTCATGGCGTCGGCGGGCAGTCGCAGGGCCACCAGTGCTTGAAAGAGGTTCCGGCCATGGAGGCCGATTAGGGTGGCAAGCAATGAGGAGCCCGGGCGCGCGGGTTGGAGGAGTACGGCGATGTCGTCCGCGAGCTTCTTGAGGATGGTGAACTTGTTGGTGGTGGCAATGACCATCCACCAGCTAGTCTCCAACACCGTCTTGAGACGATCCTCGGTGCCATGCCGCGGGCTGACATCATGGACCATCTGGCATAGCCGCTAGCCGCTCACGCGCATCGCTGCCATGGGTCTGGAGTGAGCTCTTTTGCACTTAGTGTAGGTGCTTAGGAAAATGCTTAGGTGCGTATGATGTGGTAGATGCATTGGAATGGAGGGGCGCCTTTATATGAGGGAAAATCGCATTGCATTCACATTGTGTAGCCTCTTTTCCCAGTCCTCCTCCCATTACTTCCCTCATGCATGAATTGAAGGAGGATGCATTGGCCGTTCAACATTTCGGGAACCGCTACTCCCTCCCTCATCTGCATTAAAACCGTATCGGGAACTGCACCGCCTGCTGTCAAATCGAATAGTATCGCGCCGCCCGCTGCATGCCCGGCTGAACACGCCTCCTCGCCTCCATCAAACCCCTCCGTTAAACCCGCATGCAAACCAAGAAACCTACCCCAGCCACACGTCCGTTCATGAGCGGGCCGGAATTAAACGCAACACTGGCCGAGATCCTCCCGTCCGCCCTCAGTTTAAATGAGGCGACGCCGGCCAAGCTCCTACCGTCCGCCCTCTATTTACACGAAGCCAGACAGACAGCGGGCAAGAATCGCACCCCTGCGCCGCTGCCCCATCTCCTCCTTCACCATTTTCTCCACTCTTCCGATGGCTTTCGAGGAGCTGTTCTCTGACATATTACCCGGCTGGGTGGCCCACCAAGCCCTACGGATACGGGCGAGGCCGCTCGGTGCTTCACCAACCTTGCTTGGCCCGACGGAGCCAGTTTCCACCCCAAGCAGGCACATGGTTCAGCAACTCGCCGCTCTGATACGTCTCCAACGTATATATAATTTTTGATTGCTCCATGCTATATTATCTACTGTTTTGGACATTATTGGGCTTTATTACCCACTTTTTTATTATTTTGGGACTAACCTATTAACCGGAGGCCCAGCCCAGAATTGCTGTTTTTTGCCTATTTTAGGGTTTCGAAGAAAAGGAATATCAAACGGAAGCCAAACGGAATGAAACCTTCGGGAATGTGATTTTCTCACCGAAAATGATCCAGGGGACTTGGACCCTATGTCAAGAAACGAAGGAGGAGGCCACGAGGTAGGGGGGCGCGCCTACCCCCCCCCCCAGGCGCGCCCTCCACCCTCGTGGGCCCCTGTTGCTCCACCGACGTACTCATTCCTCCTATATATACCAACGTACCCCCAAACGATCAGATACGGAGCCAAAACCCTAATTCCACCGCCGCAACTTTCTGTATCCATGAGATCCCATCTTGGGGCCTATTCCGGAGCTCCGCCGGAGGGGGTATCCATCACGGAGGGCTTCTACATCATCACCGTAGCCCCTCCGATGAAGTGTGAGTAGTTCACCTCAGACCTACGGGTCCATAGTTATAGCTAGTTGGCTTGTTCTCTCTTTTTGAATCACAATACAATGTTCTCCCCCTCTCTTGTGGAGAACTATTCGATGTAATCTTCTTTTTGCAGTGTGTTTGTTGAGACCGATGATTTGTGGGTTTATGATCAAGTATATCTATGAACAATATTTGAATCTTCTCTGAATTCTTTTATGTATGATTGGTTATCTTTGCAAGTCTTTGCGAATTATCAGTTTGATTTGGCCTACTAGATTGATATTTCTTGCAATGGGAGAAGTGCTTAGCTTTGGGTTCAATCTTGTGGTGTCCTTTCCCAGTGACACTAGGGGCATCAAGGCACGTATTGTATTATTGCCATCGAGGATAACAAGATGCGGTTTTCATCATATTGCATGAGTCTATCCCTCTACATCATGTCATCTTGCTTAAGGTGATACTCTGTTTTAATTAATTAATACTCTAGATGCATGCTGGATAGCGGTCGATCAGTGGAGTAATAGTAGTAGAAGCAGGCAGGAGTCGGTCTACTTGTCTCGGATGTGATGCCTATATACATGATCATACCTAAATATTCTCATAACTATGCTCAATTCGGTCAATTGCTCAACAGTAATTCGTTCACCCACCGTAGAATACTTATGCTCTTGAGAGAAGCCACTAGTGAAACCTATGGCCCCCGGGTCTATCTTCATCGTATTAATCTTCCAATACTTAGTTATTTCCTTTGCTTTTACTTTGCTTTTATTTTACTTTGCATCTTTATCATAAAAATACCAAAAATATTATCTTATCATATCTATCAGGTCTCACTCTCGTAAGTGGCCGTGTAGGGATTGACAACCGCTTATCGCGTTGGTTGCGAGGATTTATTTTTTTTGTGCAGGTACGAGGGACTCACGCATAGCCTCCTACTGGATTGATACCTTGGTTCTCAAAAACTGAGGGAAATACTTACGCTACTTTCCTGCATCATCCCTTCCTCTTCGGGGAAAAACCAACGCAGTGCTCAAGAGGTAGCAAGAAGGATTTCTGGCGCCGTTGCTGGGGAGTCTATGCAAAAGTCAATATACCAAGTACCCATCACAATCCCTATCTCTCGCATTACATTATTTGCCATTTGCCTATTGTTTTCCTCTCCCACACTTCACCCTTGCCATTTTATTCGCCCTCTCTCTATCCTCCCTATCTTTCCCGTTTGCCTCGTTTTTCCTGCTTGCTTTTTGTTTGCTTGTCTTGGATGCTTGCTTGTCATGATGGCTCAAGATAACACTAAATTGTGTGACTATACCAATACCAACAACAATGATTTTATTAGCACTCGGATTGCTCCTCTTACCGATGCTGAATCTTGTGAAATTAATGCTGCCTTGCTAAATCTTGTCATGAAAGATCCGTTTTCCGGCCTTCCTAGTGAAGATGTCGCTACCCATCTAAATAGCTTCGTTGATTTGTGTGATATGCAAAAGAAGAAAGATGTGGACAACGATATTGTTAAATTGAAGCTATTTCCTTTTTCGCTTAGAGATCGTGCTAAATCTTGGTTCTGGTCTTTGCCTAAAAATAGTATTGATTCTTGGAATAAGTGCAAAGATGCTTTTATCTCTAAATATTTTCCTCCTGCTAAGATCATCTCCCTTAGAAACGATATTATGAATTTTAAGCAACTTGATCATGAACATGTTGCACAAGCTTGGGAGAGGATGAAATTAATGATACGTAATTGCCCTACTTATGGTTTGAATTTGTGGATGATTATACAAAAAAATTATGCCGGATTGAATTTTGCTTCTAGAAATCTTTTAGATTCAGCCGCGAGAGGCACTTTTATGGAAATCACTTTAGGAGGAGCTACTAAACTCCTAGATAATATTATGGTTAATTATTCTCAATGGCATACTGAAAGATCTACTAATAAAAGGTGCATGCGATAGAAGAAATTAATGTTTTGAGTGGAAAGATGGATGAACTTATGAAATTATTTGCTAGTAAAAGTGTTTCTTTTGATCCTAATGATATTCCCTTGTCTACTTTGATTGAGAATAATAATGAATCTATGGATGTGAATTTTGTTGGTAGGAATTTTTTTGGTAACAACGCCTATAGAGGAAATTTTAATCCTAGGCCTTATCCTAATAATCCCTCTAATAATTATGGTAATTCCTACAACAATTCTTATGGAAATTATAATAAGATGCCCTCTTATTTTGAAACTAATATTAAAGAATTTATTACTTCGCAAAAGAATTTCAATGCCTTGATTGAAGAAAAAATGCTTAAGATTGATGAGTTGGCTAGGAACATTGATAGAATTTCCCTTGATGTTGATTCTTTGAAACTTAGATCTATTCCACCTAAGCATGATATCAATGATTCTCTCAAAGCCATGAGAATTTCCATTGATGAGTGCAAAGAAAGAACCGCTAGGATGCGTGCTAAGAAAGATGCCTTTATAAGAGTGTGTTCTTCTAGTTCCTATGAAAATAAAGATGAAGATCTAAAATTTATTGATGTGTCCCCTATTAAATCTTTGTTTTACAATATGAATCTTAATAATGATGGGACTGAATATGATCCACCTTTACCTAGAAGGCGCTCCAAGAATTCGGTGTTTTTAGATCTTGATGCTAAAATTGATGAAAGTGGGATCGAAGAAACTAAAACCCTACATGTTGCTAAACCCAACATTTTGGATTTCAAGGAATTTAATTATGAAAATTTCTCTTTGATTGATTGTATTTCCTTGTTGCAATCCGTGCTAAATTCTCCCCATGCTTATAGTCAAAATAAAGCGTTCACTAAACATATCGTTGATGCCTTGATGCAATGTTATGAAGAAAAATTTGAATTGGAAGTTTCTATCCCTAGAAAACTTTATGATGAGTGGGAACCAACTATTAAAATTAAGATTAAAGATCATGACTTCTATGCTTTATGTGATTTGGGTGCTAGTGTTTCCACGATTCCAAAGACTTTGTGCAATTTGTTAGGTTTCCGTGATTTTGATGATTGCTCTCTAAACTTGCCCCTTGCGGATTCCACTATTAAGAAACCTATGGTAAGAATTAATGATGTCCTTATTGTTGCAAATAGGAATTATGTGCCCGTATATTTTATTGTTCTTGACATAGATTGCAATCCTTCATGTCCTATTATTCTTGGTAGACCTTTCCTTAGAACGATTGGTGCAATTATTGATATGAAGGAAGGAAATATTAGATTCCAATTTCCGTTAAGGAAAGGCATGGAACACTTTCCTAGAAATAAAATTAAATTACCTTATGAATCTATTATGAGAGCCACTTATGGATTGCCTACCAAAGATGACAATACCTAGATCTATCCTTGCTTTTTATGCCTAGCTAGGGGCGTTAAACGATAGCGCTTGTTGGGAGGCAACCCAATTTTATATTTATTTCTTGCTTTTTGATCCTGTTTAGTAATAAATAATTTATATAGACTCTGTTTAGGTTGTGTTTTTTGTGTTTAATTAGTGTTTGTGCCAAGTAGAACCGTTGGGAAGACTTGGGGAAAGTCTTGATATCTTGTTGTAAAAAACATAAACTTTAGCGCTCACGAGAACTGCTGACATTTTTATTTGGAAAGCGATATTTAGTTAATTCTTTTTGAAGATGATTAATAGATAAATTCCTCACTTCCAGCAATTTATTTTAGAATTTTTGGGGTTCCAGATCTTGCGCTAACTATAGATTACTAAAGACTGTTCTGTTTTTGACAGATTCTGTTTTTCATGTGTTGTTTGCTTATTTTGATGAATCTATGGCTAGTAAAATAGTTTATAAACCATAGGGAAGTTGGAATACAGTAGGTTTAACACCAATATAAATAAAGAATGAGTTCATAACAGTACCTTGAAGTGGTCTTTTGTTTTCTTTCGCTAACGGAGCTCACAAAATTTTCTACTTTAAGTTTTGTGTTGTGAAGTTTTCAAGTTTTGGGTAAAGATTTGATGGATTATGGAACAAGGAGTGGCAATAGACTAAGCTTGGGGATGCCCATGGCACCCCCAAGATAATCTAAGGACACCTAAAATCAAAAGCTTGGGGATGCCCCGGAAGGCATCCCCTCTTTTCGTCTACTTCTATCGTTAACTTTACTTGGAGCTATATTTTTATTCACCACATGATATGTGTTTTGCTTGGAGTGTCTTGTATGATTTGAGTCTTTGCTTTTTAGTTTACCACAATCATCCTTGATGTACATACCTTTTGAGAGAGCCATACATGATTTGGAATTTGTTAGAATACTCTATGTGCTTCGCTTATATCATTTGAGTTATATAGTTTTGCTCTAGTACTTCACTTATATCTTTTAGGGCACGGTGGTGGATTTGTTTTATAGAAATTATTGATCTCTCATGCTTCACTTAGATTATTTTGAGAGTCTTAAATAGCATGGTAATTTGCTTAAATAATCCTAATATGCTAGGTGTTGAAGATTTTTTTTTCTTATTAGTGTTTTGAATACTAAGAGAAGTTTGATGCTTGATGATTGTTTTGAGATATGGAGGTAATAATATCAAAGTCATGCTAGTTGAGTAGTTGTGAATTTGAGAAATGCTTGTGTTGAAGTTTGCAAGTCCCGTGGCATGCACGTATGGTAAACGTTATGTAACAAATTTGAAACATGAGGTGTTATTTGATTGTCTTCCTTATGAATGGCGGTCGAGGACGAGCGATGGTCTTTTCCTACCAATCTACCCCCCTAAGAGCATGCGCGTAGTGCTTTGGTTTTTGACAACTTTTAGATTTTTTCAATAAGTATGTGAGTTCTTTATGACTAATGTTGAGTCCATGGATTATACGCACTCTCACCCTTCCATCATTGCTAGCCTCTTCGGTACCGTGCATTGCCAATTCTCACATTGAGAGTTGGTGCAAACTTCGCCGGTGCATCCAAACCCCGTGATATGATACGCTCTTTCACACATAAAGCTCCTTATATCTTCCTCAAAACAGCCACCATACCTACCTATTATGGCATTTCCATAGCCATTCCGAGATATATTGCCATGCAACTTTCCACCATTCCGTTTATCATGACACATTCATCATTGTCATATTGCTTAGCATGATCATTGAGTTGACATAGTATTTTTGGAAAAGCCACCGTTCATAATTCTTTCATACATGCCACTATTGGTTCATTGCATATCTCGGTACACCACCGGAGGCATTCATATAGAGTCATATCTTGTTCTAAGAATCGAGTTGTAATTCTTGAGTTGTAAGTAAATGGAAGCGTGATGACCATCATTCATAGAGCATTGTCCAAAAAAAGGCCAAATAAAAAATATAAAGAAGGGACAATGCTACTATCCTTTTTCCACACTTGTTCTTCAAAGTAGCACCATAATCTTCATAATAGAGAGTCTTTTGTTTTGTCACTTTCATATACTAGTGGGAATTTTTCATTATAGAACTTGGCTTTTATATTCCAACAATGGGCCTCCTCAAGTGCCGTAGGTCTTCGTGAGCAAGCAAGTTGGATGCACACCCGCTTTGTTCCTTTTGTTGAGCTTTCATACATTTATGGCTCTAGTGCATCCGTTTCATGGCAATCCCTACTCCTTGCAATAAACATCAATCGATGGGCATCTCCATACCCATTGATTAGCCTCGTTGATGTGAGACTTTCTCCTTTTTGTCTTCTCCACATAACCCCCATCATCATATTCTATTCCACCCATAGTGCTATATCCATGGCTCGCGCTCATATATTGCGTGAAAGTTTATAGGTTTGACATACTAAAGTATGAAACAATTGCTTGCCTTGTCATCGGGGTTGTGCATGATGAGAGCATTCTTGTGTGACGAAAACGGAGCATGACTAAACTATATGATTTTGTAGGGATGAACTTTCTTTGGCCATGTTATTTTTAGAGGACATAATTGCTTAGTTAGTATGCTTGAAGTATTATTATTTTTATGTCAATATGAACTTTTATCTTGAATCTTTTGGATCTGAATATTCATACCACAATTAAGAATAATTACATGAAAATTATGCCAAGTAGCACTCCGCATCAAAAATTCTGATTTTGTCATTTACCTACTTGAGGACGAGCAAGAATTAAGATTGGGGATGCTTGATACGTCTCCAACATATCTATAATTTTTTATTGCTCCATGCTATATTATCTACTGTTTTGGACATTATCTCTACTCCTAATGGAGGACTTCGTACGTCGTTCGTTCGTTACCTCCCTCCCACACCGATCGAGGGATTTGCCTACACATTGATTGTTTCCCTCCCACAGATTTTCTTCCAAAAACCGCACGCAACTTGGCATCCACCCGGTTTATTGCGTCAAAAAATTGCCCGTAGCGCTTCTTCATTATCAATGGATCCCACCAATTACGCTCCTTCCAATTACGTCTCCTGTCCCCCGTTTCCTCTCCTTCCAAGTTTTAACCAAGTATATCCCAAAGTATATCCTGATGTGAAAATTAGAATGCTATACACCTTTCCCTAATAACAACACATATATCCCAAGAAAATTTGAACATAATCCTAATTGACTCGATGGATTGACTTCATCCATAAAGATAGAGAGGGGCAGAGGAGAGCAATGACGCATCCTGGACGAGGATCCGCCGCATCTCGCCGATGATCCCCGCTGCCGTAACTACGGGTGAGGAAGTTAGCACGAGAAAGGTTCACATGTTCATGATCTTGTCTTGCAGTTGCCTGCCTTGACGCCAGCGATGCCAACACCATGTGCTTCATGACAGAGATGGCATCAAGGACGTGCCAAACAAGCTATCTCCACGATTGGAGGTTCATGCAGGTATTCTTGTTCTGCTGCTAAATCAATCGGGTCCAGCCAACGTTTACGTCAAGCTTTGAAACAATCAAGAGAATGGAAACCTTACTAATGTCAAGTCCTAAGCTTCATCTAGATCCGGAACAAGTGTTTTGCTGCTGGCCGAAACAATCAAAACTAGAAAAATCTACAACTCGTGGCATCTCAAGTTCGGTGCAGTGTGCTTCCTCAGCCAAACTGGGTATTATGAGTGTTTTTTTATTCAGGTTTCAAAGCTTTAGCTTGTAGTGACCTCGGTTGTTAAGATATTATTAAGAATGTTTTTTCCTCAGGTTTGAAGCTTTCAATGCTAAGAGAAATTCTTCGATGAGCGTATTTATGGCTTGAGGCAAGTGCACTTCGACCTTCTTGTATGGTTTGACCGTTGTTGGGTTGCGTTCAATGGCTTGCCCATGGTTGTGTTGCATTCGGTGGTTCGTTTGTTCTTGGTTGATTTGGTTACCAAATTCTTGGGTTTTAGTCTTTCTCGTTTTTTTAGCCCGGTGCGGTGAGAACCACTCCACCTATGCTACTCCATTTTGGTTGGTGAAATTCTACTACATTTTTGCTACTCTGTTGTGTTAGAGCCTGGTGCGGTGAGAACTGACTAGCCTCCGCGCCAACCTCGCAATGTCCGATGCTCCCTTGAGTACGAGCTCGACCCAGTTCCTTCTCCCACGATGTGTGGTGGCGGCGGCGACACTGCCTCCCCTCAGCGTGGAAGAGACCGCCGAGGTGTCCAACGAAGCCTTTAGAGGCCTTCTGGAGACACGCCTCGGGGGGTATATGGTGGTTCAGGGTGGACGCGGTCCCAATCTGAGCCGTTGTTTGGACCGGCCGCCGGCGGTCCGGACGGAACCGGACTAAGCATCATGACAGTCCTGATTTCAGGGACCGGACCGGCGGCGGCCAAGCCTGGGCCGGACCGAGTGGACTACCAGACAACCACTGGCGCCGACTTGCACGGGTGCAGCGGCGAGGTGTGTGACTTGCGCAGCACCGGCGGCAAGGTGGGCGACATGTGAGAGCACTGGCGGCAAGGTGGGCGACGTGTGCGCTGGGCGGCGCACCTGTTATCCATGAACCTGCACATATTTTTTCATTAGCAGTTTTTCCTATTGCACTATAGCACGCGTATGAGGCCGCGATTTTATGTTATGTGGGCCTTGCCGTGATTAGAGGATCAAAGCTGACGTCGAGTTCTTCCTCAAATGGCGCCATGATTTTCGGATCAAACCGTGTTTCCCTCGTATTTTTGGTTTCCTGCTCGACTGAATAAAAGGAAACTGAACTGGGGTGATGGCCAATGATTATAGGAAGTGGGTGCTATTATATCTACTCCTTGCATTTCAAAAAATACTTGCCTGATTGTGTTGGATGCGAAAATCACGGCTGATCGTGCGTGCTGTGCTGAAACGGCTGCCATGGCAGCTCTTCCAAGAAAATTGTATTTTCTGATGAAACTAAAGAAAATTGTATTGTCTGACGAAACTGAATTCTTCTAATAGCTTATGGCTACATCTGACGAAACTGTATTTTGTGAAACTTCGACAGCACTTGTAAACTGGCATGGTCGACAGCGGCCAGACGTGGGGGAGGCAGTCTACTACGGGTAGGTGAAGACGGCGACGGTCGACGGCGGGCAGGTACAACACTCCCTACACTGCTCCTCCACTACTCCTTTCGCACAGGTCGTCACTCGGATTGTCGGTCTGCTCGGTCGGCTCGGTCAAAAATAGGACATGACCAAAGCTTTAACGGGCCTGATTCTTGAGCTCGGAACAACTAATTATTTTACCGGGCTAGGACCGTTCGGTCCGGTCCTTAGCGGGCCGCAAGCCGGGCCAAAGGCCCGCTCGCCACGTCTAGCCTGAATGGTGGGGCAGCGATGTGAGCAACATGGAGATTCTGTTTCATGATGAGATGTGATTTTCAATATCTGCTTATGATTGGATTTGGTTTGTAGGTTTGGGAACTAAAATTCATAACGAAATTGGATGGATTGAAACCTTGAAATTGAACATGAAGGCACATTCATGTATAGAAAATTGTCGACTAGGAATTTTCATTTGGTGTTCAGCTATTCGTATATGGCATCTTACCAAAAAATGGCAGATGGTACTCTGATATTGTTGTGAATTTTCTTTCTTATTTTTATTAGCCTTAATATGAAATATCACCATGTTTTTATTTAGGCAAGTCTGTTGACTGGGTTGATGTGAAGTTGGAGAAACTTGAGAGGACATATGAGATGTTATTGTGAAGTGTGCTGAAATTTGTGTTTCAGGAAGAAAATCATCTTATACTGACACTGAAAGAATAAGCTTTTGGAGTAAATGACTATTCATACAGTCTACCACAACTTCAAGGACACTATTTTCAGAACAATGGAATCACCACATCTTTTTTTGCCAGCCACCTCAATCACAAATCTTGGTTTGTTTCAATGACACATTTCTTCCTAAAAGTTTCATACTGCAGATGCTAACCATCTCATAGATGAAAACACTCTTGCTAAGTGTTTTTTCATGTTCCAAAGAAATTTGTGCCAAGAAATAGCTTGTAGTATTAATAGGGATCTCTAGGGAGAAAAGTTGTATATCACCCATATCTGCCGGTGCATATGGATGTGGTTTTTTTGCATTAAAATATAGAACTTCAATAAATTTAATAACCATAACTGAAATAGTACTATATATATATATGCTTGTATATGGTCTTGGACCCTTGGAAGTGTTGTACTTTTCGAGAATACCCCTCTTTCTGCAGAATAGTGCCACAATACAAGTTTTCATTCAGAAATGTTTAGCGTTATGTTTGACAGATGAGTACTCAAACTCTTTTCTCTCCACATTTACCATTGGAAGAAGAAAGGGTCAATTAGATTTGTTCCCTTAACTAGATTCCACTACTCAAATAAGCCCCTAATTCCAAAGTGTGCTCAAATTTGCCCATCTACCGTTATGGGATTATAGAATACCCATGAACATTGTTTTTTGTTAGGTCTTCTCTGCTTTATAAGATTCACAACGTTTAGCTGCCTATGCTTTCCGTTCTTTTGTAGCATTCCTAAGCATCTCCACAGATGGCAGTTCCTGTTGTTGGGTATTTATGGTTTTAAGGAAAATAAATATTTCCACAGATGCTACAAAAGAACAAAAAGCACCATGTGAAAACAATTTTTAGGAATGCCAAAAAAATTGGTTCATCCAATTTACAAGGCGAGTACTCTATTACATATTCTTACATTTTCATGTGAAATATTCATGCTAACTACATGTAGTGCTCGTGCGGGATGGTTACGAGTCAACGAAGATTTTTTCACTATAATTGCCCAAGTACTACAGGAATGAAGCCGAAGACAATATTACTGACACTATAGGGAATTATCTTAAGCGCATCAAGTAGATCTTAACATATGTATATGTCGCCAAATTGTATATGTGGCCAAATTACATTTTTAATGAAAATACATTGCAACTGGATTGAAAATGATGAAGATGCAAGTAAAGTGGGATACTGGAAGTACATTGCATCAAGTTCCTTTTTTGATTGTTACTATAATATTTTTTCTATACATGTGAAATTTGAAATGCATTACATTTACATATGCAACCAACAAAAAGATTTAAAGGCATGTGGCAACGCACATGCCTTCTACTAGTTGGGCTTTATTATCCACTTTTATATTATTTTTGAGACTAACCTATTAACCGGAGGCCCAGCCCAGAATTGCTGTTTTTTTGCCTATTTTAGGGTTTCGAAGAAAAGGAATATCAAACGGAGTCCAAACGGAATGAAACCTTCGGGAACGTGATTTTCTCACCGAACATGATCTAGGGGACTTAGACCCTACGTCAAGAAACGAAGGAGGAGGCCACGAGGTAGGGGGCGCGCCTCCCCCCCCCAGGCGTGCCCTCCACCCTCATGGGCCCCCCGTTGCTCCACCGACGTACTCCTTCCTCCTATATATACCAACGTACCCCCAAACGATTAGATACGGAGCCAAAACCCTAATTCCACCACCGCAACTTTCTGTATCCATGAGATCCCATCTTGGGGCCTGTTCCAGAGCTCCGCCGGAGGGGGTATCCATCATGGAGGGCTTCTACATCATCACCATTGCCCCTCCGATGAAGTGTGAGTGGTTCACCTCAGACCTACGGGTCCATAGTTATTAGCTAGTTGGCTTCTTCTCTCTTTTTGGATCTCAATATAATGTTCTCCCCCTCTCTTGTGGAGAACTATTCGATGTAATCTTCTTTTTGCGGTGTGTTTGTTGAGACCGATGAATTGTGGGTTTATGATCAAGTCTATCTATGAACAATATTTGAATCTTCTCTGAATTCTTTTATGTATGATTGGTTATATTTGCAAGTCTCTTCGAATTATCAGTTTGGTTTGGCCTACTAGATTGATCTTTCTTGCAATGGGAGAATTGCTTAGCTTTGGGTTCAATCTTGCGGTGTCCTTTCCCAGTGACAGTAGGGGTAGCAAGGCACGTACTGTATTGTTGCCATCGAGGATAACAAGATGGGGTTTTCATCATATTGCATGAGTTTATCCCTCTACATCATGTCATCTTGCTTAAGGTGTTACTCTCTTTTAGTTAACTTAATACTCTAGATGCATGCTGGATAGCGGTCGATGAGTGGAGTAATAGTAGTAGATGCAGGCAGGAGTCGGTCTACTTGTCTCGGACGTGATGCCTATATACATGATCATACCTAGATATTCTCATAACTATGCTCAATTCTGTCAATTTCTCAACAGTAATTCGTTAACCCACCATAGAATACTTATGCTCTTGAGAGAAGCCACTAGTGAAACCTATGGCCCCCGGGTCTATCTTCATCATATTAATATTCCAATACTTAGTTATTTCCTTTGCTTTTATTTTACTTTGCATCTTTATCATAAAAGTATCAAAAATCTTATCTTATCATATCTATCAGATCTCACTCTCGTAAGTGGTCGTGTAGGGATTGACAACCCCTTATGGCGTTGGTTGCGAGGATTTATTTGTTTTGTGCAGGTACGAGGGACTCACGCGTAGCCTCCTATTGGATTGATACCTTGGTTCTCAAAAACTGAGGGAAATACTTACGCTACTTTGCTGCATCATCCCTTCCTCTTAGGGGAAAAACCAACGCAGTGCTCAAGAGGTAGCACGCTGCAGTTCAGCTCGATGAGGAGTGGTGAGTTGCTCCACACCGGCACGGTGGCGAGCACACCGGTACGGGCGTCGTCGATGCCGCGTCGTACCGCGCCACCAGTGTCTGCGGTGCCGGACCTCCCGTGTCTATGGGCGCGCCTCCCGTGCCTGCGGCAGTGCCATGCAGGCAGAGACAGAAGCCAGGTACATGGAGAGCGACGAGTCGGTGGCCAGCTTCTCCGTGTCCGCCGCCATCATCGAGGAGAAGTAGAACACGGGAGGCCGCCGCCACTTGGGTCCCGTGAAGGCCACCGCCGAGGCGACGACTGCGCATTCAGGTGGTTTCTTTGCTTATTCGTCTCTTCCAAGGACCTTCGTCGACCCCGCAAAGTGTCTGCCGGACATGAGGAAGACAAAGGGATTCGTGGGCGGCCATTTAGATTATGTACTCCCTCTCCAGTTGGTGGGAAACTTTTGTTCTAAGAATGGATAAATTGTATGTATCTATAACTAAAATAAGTGTAGATACATCCATTTCTAGGACAAGTATTTCCAGATGGAGGGAGTATTAATTATACCAAGAGAGCCGGATTGGCACTGCTTAGTTTATGTAAATGTAATGAAATCCATCATGTTTATATGAAGATACGGCTTTTTATACAAAATCCTTCATGCTTATATGAAATCAGTCCGTGTTTGCACGAATTTCATCTGGTTGGTTAGAGTTGTGAAAATGTATGCCACTAGCGTTTGATGTCGTCCTCCGCGGAAGGAAGTGGGAGGAAATTTGTCGGCTGCCGTTGGAGATGCTCTTATGCTGGAAATAATAGAGTGACATCCAATCCATTTGAGTTAATTGCGTGTATGATTGTCCTTCTATAAAATGTTAATTGCATGTACAGTGTACACGTGACTTGCAGGGTGGCTACAGCTTCATACAGAACGTTAAAAAGAGACAAGTCCATCCTTAATCTTGTATTCTAAGTAATCTGTGGGTTCCACTGTCAGTAAAGTAGCGAAAGAAGTATATATTAAATAAGTGATATATAATATAAAAATCTAAATTTAAAGACAAAATTCGAACTCATGTCATCGCGTTGCGAGCATCCGGCGCTAACAAGTCCAGCACATTTTTGTTGTAGACCATGCTGGAGATATATCTCCATGTCTACTCTTATACTCCATCCGTTCCTAAATATTTGTCTTTTCATATTTCAAATGGACTACCACATACGAATGTGTATGTAGACATATTTTAGAGTGTAGATTCACTCATTTTGCTCCATATGTAGTCACTTGTTGAAATCTCTAAAAAGAAAAATATTTAGGAACGGAGGGAGTAGAAAACAGAGTTGGTGATGATGGTGTGCATGCCATCCTGCAATATAGGCCATTGGATTTATATCAAACGGATAGGAAGAAAACTATGGCAATTTTGCAAAAATATACCCACACCCCTCTTCATGTTCGCAAATATGGCCTTCCCTTGTTCATCCTTTTCTCTCACAAGATAAACTACTCATACAAATGCATCTTGATGTTACCTGCAACGCACGGGCATCTAGCTAGTTTCTTTAAAATAGTTATTGCGATAATTGGGTTGAAGTGATATATTTTATGTCTGCCCCGAATGATTTTAGATTCACTAGTAGTAACAAAGAAAAGGTTGCATGTTTAATTAACAGAAAACAGGGTGAAAACTATCACACGAGGCCAGTAAAAACGAGGCACACTGGGTTCAACATCATCGTCACTACAGCTATGCGCGTGCGAGAAGTCTACATATCGAGGGGGCTACTGAGCGAGGCACCGAGACACAATGTTCGAGAGAGAAACCAATTGACAGATTACGATTAGATCGAGTTGTCACCCTTCTGCTGTCATTGTTGGGGTGGGGGGAGGGAGAGAAAGACGTATCGAGAGTGTGCGCAGTAGGCACAGAGGCACAACTAGCGAGTGTGTGTGTTTGAAAGAGGAGTAGATAGATTACTATCAACATCGAGATGCTGCCCTACTCCTTCGGTGTCGGGTAGTGTGTGTGTGTGTGTGTGTTTGAGAGAGAAGCCAGTCGATTGATTAGTATCAAGATCGAGGTGTCACCCTACTCCTTCGGTGTTGGGAAGTGTGTGTGTGGTTGTGTGGGTGTGGGTGTGTGTGTCGGGGGGGGGGGGCAGTGACACTTACATATCCCTACTCTTATAAAAAATAGAGTTGGTGATGATGGTGTTCCTGCCATCCTGCAATATAGGCCATCCGATTTAGACCCGACGGATAGGAATGAAACTATGGCAATTTTGCAAAAAGATACCCACACCCCTCTCCGCATTTGCAAATAAGGCATTCCCTTGTTCATCCTTTTCTCCCACAAGATAAACTGCTCATACAAATGCATCTTGATGTTTGGTGCAACGCATGGGCATCTTGCTAGTAGGGATAAGGAGTTTGTGTGACACATATCTGGCTATATTAAGGGATAGGTAGATAGCATTTGTTCGAGGCATACTTAAAGCATCACGAAGATAAACAAAATTGTGTGCATGCAAGTGCCGGAAAAATGAAGCGAGAAACAATGTGTGTGTGCGCGCGTGTGTGTGTTTGTCTGAGAGAGAGGGAGAGAGAGAGAGAGCGAAATCTCAAAACAAAAGGTGCTCTGCTGGAATCCCATTGTATGTATTCATATGGTTCCGGAACTCAAGTTAACCTTAGGCATATGTGTGAGAGACATTATTATACTTTGAGACATTAGTGGCTGTGGGTGGGCGGAATTAAAGGGGTGGGTGTGTTCGACAGAGAGAGCGTGTGTGTTTCTGTATGAGAGACTTGTAGGACGAGGTAGAAAGACGAATTCTAACCTTGACGGAGGGAGAGAAATACACGAAGTGCGCGTGTGTGATGCTGATGCCCACAGGGAAATGAGATATGTATGCGTGTGAGAGAGATTGCACAATTCATTCACGTATCACTATCTACGATCGTGGATGTGCATCGCTTGAACATAAATCAATATCTATTTCGTATCATGGCCAAAGGTACAATATCGATTCAACGCTATAAAGATTGGACACTCACGTATCACATTTTTTCTATTTAAATAAACATTTTTAGTTGTGCATACCAAAGTTACAGTGATGTTTCTTCAAACAACCAATGTAGCTATCATGTACATGCACCATTGTTACTCTTGCATTCAAAATCATTAGTCTTGGATGATTTAAGGTTCTATTATGAAGTAATATATGTAATATTCATATATGAATTCAACGGGTACGTAGTTTATGAAATGGAGGCTATGTAATCATATGAGGTAACACTTTTAAGTAGCGGACTATAATATCCATTTCTTTTTGTGCGCCTTTACACTAACACGTCAACGCATTATGTTTAAAGTAAATAACCAATTTCACTACATTATCTATTTACACAAGAAATACATAGGATGAGCGTTTGATCCCTTTTTTATGAACGCGTCACTACACCCGTACGATTGCCCGCGCCCGTGTGAACGTCCAAGTTATCGACGCATCATCCTGAGTTACTGTCTTTTTTTCTTGGGTGGACTTCACACCAGTTATTAACTACTGATGCATGCCCCGTGTACACAGTCTCGCATGACCTACCTGCTAGCATGGTCCAAAATTAGTTGAAACTTGATACGAACGATCGCGTGGGCGGCAAAATCTCCCGCCTCCTTCTAAAATTTCCGCCACCTTAGTCTTTAGCATGCGAAATTCCCCTTTTGTCCTTGGTGCATGGAAACCACCAGTTACAATACCGCCCTCATCTACATAATAGGTCGGGGATGCTTTGGTAACTTCCGGTTCCCCCCACAACACGGCACCCATTTCCTCTCCCCCTCCGGCAAAAACGACTAACTCCACAGCACCAGAGCATCTCACATCACGCCGTCCGTACTTCATCGGCCTTTCTCCCCTCCCCTCTCGAAACCCTAGACTGCTCATCCACCGGCGTACCAGAGCCCATTCAGCGCCAGCGGCGTCCACCTCGCCGGATCTGCTTCTACGGCCGCATCTAACCCTCCCACCTCCCCTAGAAATAAGTAGACTGCTCATCCACCACTGTACCATGGCCCATTCAGTGCCGGCCTTGTCCACGGTGCCGGATCTGCTTCGCCGGTACTCTCGTCAACTGCAGCGCATCTGCAGCGGCTCATTCGTACTCCCCACCGGAGACGCTTCGTCCACCCACCGGAGCCGCCCCACCGACGCCCCCATCGACGGCCTCTGATCCTCTTCACCGACACCTTCCTCAACCCTATCGGAGCCGCTTTGCCGACATCATCGTCAACCCCACCGGAGTAGCTTCACCTATACCATTTTCAACCCTACCAGGGCCGCTTTGCCAACTCACAAGTCCACGGCCTCAGATTTGCTTCCTCGCACCCTCATCCAACCTACCGGAGCAGCTTCTGACGCCCTATCCACGGTCGCAGATCCGCATGGTCGACACCATCCTTAACCCAACTACCGGAGCAGCTTCACCTATGCCCTTGTCCACGGCCACAGATCCGCTTCGCCCACACCGTAGTCCACCCTACCGGAGCAGCTTCACCTACGCCCTCATCCACGGCCACAGATCCGCTTCGCCCACACCATAGTCCACCCTACCGGAGCCGCTCCACAAACACCCTACTCCACGGGTCTAGATCTCCTTACCGGACCACAATAGCGAGCGCATCGTCATCACCCTTGATGTTTCTAACCTGATTCCCACCGTTTGGCA
Organism: Triticum urartu; assembly: GCF_003073215.2. Taxonomy (NCBI): domain Eukaryota; kingdom Viridiplantae; phylum Streptophyta; class Magnoliopsida; order Poales; family Poaceae; genus Triticum; species Triticum urartu. Next base: position 343,346,764 of record NC_053023.1, read on the forward strand.
AGATTCCAAGCACCCGCCACAGCCTAGGTACTTTTCACCTTTAAACCCGTCCAACATCACCTGCCCGATGTACTTCAAATATACTAATAGGTCACCGTTACCTGTTATGCAGCTGGCAAAAACTACAAGGATGATGTTTCTTCTAGATCTAACAGCTTGGCCAACCAAGATCATGGACTGAGGTATTGCTATGATCTTGTAAGCGTGTCTCTCTCTTGTATTGTTCTGTGCCTGCCACTGTGCTTTGCTAGGATTTTCGACCATTAATCCCTTTGTGCGGATAATGATTTCTACTACTGGCTGCTAAATTAGATATGTAGATGTCATACATGATACTACCTCGTACCTCCGTTCCTAAATATAAGTCTTTCTACATATTCCACTATAGGCTACATATGGAGCAAAATGAGTGAATCTACACTCGAAATTGCATCCATATACATCTGTATGTGGTCCATACTGTAATCTCTACATAGACATATATTTAGGAACAGAGGCAATACATTACACAAAATCGTAGGTGGCATGTAGGAATTCCAGTACACTACATTAGGCTCCCTTAGAGTGCCTGCTAGTCCATCACACAGAGTCATGGCTAGTTTATGCTACACACACGATCATTAATTGGTGGTTTAAGTATGCACAAGGGATATGCAATGTATTATCATGTAGAGATGTCTGAAATTAGCTGTGTCAACTTGCAGATATGGTTACACAATGAAAAAGTACAAGATGTATGTGGCAATTTCATGGAACATCACAAAAAAAGGAGAGCCAGCGATGAGACTATGCAGTGTGCCATGGTACGTCACTCCTCCATTGCAATCATCGTGACATGTTATTTGTGTGTCAGTTCTATTGGCCAAGTTTCTTAGGGACAGTTATTACGAGTTGTCCTAAGAAAATAAGCACATGTGAATATAAGCTCCATGTAATAAGCCAACCAGTTCTTTTCATTGCGTTTTCAGCTTATCTTTGGTATGATCAGTGAAAAGTCTAGATTGCATTATATTTTTTCATTTTGCTGCCCATATGAAAATTAATTTGAGTTGCAAACATCACAAATTGAACCCAGTGCAGTAATTAATATGATAGGAAAACAGACCTTCACTATTTTCTCAAAATGCAAATACAAAGATACCATCTACTTGGCACAATCTACTTTGGTCAATGTTTTCCATAGAGATCACGTTGCCTAATTTAAACGAAAAACGCATGTCCCACATTTAAATGAAGAACAATTATTTATTGAAATTCGATGGTCCAAGTGGCTGGTTATTATCATATAGCAGCACCACCTGAAAGCATCATATAGCAGCAGCAACATCTCATAGCAACTCATCATACAGCAGCAGCAGCAGTGTGCAATTCATCATATACCAGCAGCATCTCATAGCAATTCATCATATAGCAGCAGTAGGAGCAGCTCATAGAAATTCGTCATATAGCAGCAGCAGGAGCAGCTCATAGCAATTCATCATATAGCATCAGCAGGAGCAACTCATAGCAATTCATCATACAGAAGCAGCAGGAGCAGCTTATAGCAACTCATCATATAGCAGCAGCAGTAGCAGCAACTCATAACAATTCATCATATAGCAGCAACAGCTCATAGCAATTCATCATATAGCAGCAGCAGCTCATAGCAATTCATCATATAGCAACAGGAGGAGCAACTCATAGCAATGCATCATATAGCAGCAACAGAAGCAGCTCATAGCAATTCATCGTATAATGGATCAAAATGAAAATTTTGCAAAAAAATCAGAGGAGATCCTCACCTTGTTGGATGAGTTCAATCCTTCAAGAGCACCTCAAGGCCACGGCCTGGGAGGTGGGGAGGGGGAATAAGGTGCCTTCTGCCGCAGTGGCATCAGTCGTAGTTGTGCAGCGCCTGCCGGAGTAGTGTGTTGGATGAACCAGAGTAGAGCAGCTACCGGAGACCATGAGAATGAGGGGCGACACCAGAGGGAGGAGCAGCCAGGGAGATTTTACCCTACCCACCGGCCATGTAGACTAGCTGGACAGAGCATCGTCGCCGACCAGGCTAGATGGGACCAGTGGCGACGGCTTGCTGGAGGAACCCTAGTGCTGCACGCAGGGTATCGAGGTAGAGGGAAAGGGGAGAGGAGATGCAAGCGGGTAGGGCAATGAACGCTTGTGTGTTTGTTTTTTACTTGAGGGTGAGGTGTGATGCGGGCGTCACCAGTTGCATTTTGAGTGTAATATAGGCAGACAACAGAGTCATTTCACTATTCCCCTTCCCTTCAATTTTTAGTGAGGTCCTACCTGAAACACCCCCCTCCAAAGCGAAATTAGTTAAGCCCAAGCCCATAACTCAAAAATAACTTCTTTACATCTTTTATGGCTTATTTTGACAATAAGCCCTGAAAAGGCGGAATAGAACTGGCCCTTAACCTGCAATTCAATTGTGCGTGGAATGATGTATCACTCCTGCCTGCTATAGTGTACATTTAGGCATCATCATACATGGCATAACCTAATACATGTGCATTCCATTGTAGAATCTGGAATATGCAATGTTTATGTTAGTTCATACGTTGCACATGATGTTTAAATGCACCTTAAATTTGGTCAGTCAAGTGATGGTCTTTAAGCCTCCTTCTTTGCTTCGTTTCTTGATATGTAAGATTTGCTCACACATCTGTTCAATTGCTTGTTTGCATCAACCAGTCGTACTAGGACTGTTTGCTTTGATTACTTGTTGTTCTTGACCTAACACTCTAACAGAGCTTGTCAGTGATTTAAACACTAAGGGCTGATGTAGTGGGGCCTTTTCTAACTCATAGGTGACATAAATGTTTAGCTGTACACAAAAGTAGGCTCTCTAAGAGTACCTGGAGATCCAGTTCGAAGGTATGCCTAGTTTTTACATAGTGCAGACATAATAAATGCTCATTTCATTGTGTGCAAGTGCAAGAGATGCGGCATGTTTCATTCTGTGGTGTTGTTTGGTTATAATCTCATCCTTTTGTGTTCACAGACTGGAAAGTATGCATATTTATCTTCCAAGGAGACGAGTAACTAGTTTGTGTCACCTTGCAGAGGGGGTGCAATGAAGATAAGATTGAGGATTTCCAAGTACAAGATGTTAGGAAGGAGCCTTGCAAGAGAAGTAGGAGCTGTGCTGAGCCTCTTCAACCTGTTAAGGTAAGTCACTGTATCCAACTCAACAGTTCAATTCCTTGTTTGTTTCAGGCATAGTTAATTTGCTCTTTTCAATTGCTTTATTTGTCCTTAGTTAATCAGATGCCCAAAGAATGATGCCTAATGTTGGGTACTTGTATAACTATTAGTTGACATAATTAAAGGCCTTACCATTTAATTACTCTGCCCAAGTGTGCCTGAAGCTTTGAAGTCTATTAACCAACTATTATTGAATGAGGCTCACAATCTAGTTTATACTAGGCTAATGATTGCATAGTTTTGCTTGATGTAGTATGTTTGTATGAAATCCTCTGCTGTTCATTATGCTCCCTAAGACTTTAATTGAGCTATAAAATGGCCAACTGCTTGCTTACTTCTTCGCAATGTGTTGTCTAAATTTGTTACTTGTCTGTGTTTTGGATTGGGCCCCAACATCATGCTCCTCTGGTGAGCTAAGAGAGATTTCTGTATACAGGCTGCACAGACTACCTTTTTTATAATTTTTAAAATATCACCTACTTATGCTTCATGACGTGTAATATTATTGTTATTCCTGTTTTGCCATGTACAAAATAGTTTGTCTTGCTTGCTTCACTGTTGTAACTATATTTACTTACAGAAACATTTCAGGATGAAGTGACATCAACACAAAGATCTGTGAGCAGTGCGGCATGGCCGTTACCGAGTGATTATGGATTGGAATTGGAATGTGCTGATGTTCTCGATCTTCAACTAGAGGTGGCAAGGCAACGTGTACATGATTCTGAATGTACAATCAACAAGTTGAGACTAGACATGCAGGTATTAGATGCATGAGTCAAAAAATGAAACAAGAAACTGAGGTAACAACGAAGGAATTGGAGATTTTGCAGATAGAAATTTGTGCTATCTAAATCCGACCAATCCTATTTTCTGAAGAGATTATAGTTCAAATGGTAAGTTATGTTGATGTCCGTCCATGATGTATGAGCTATATTTACCCAGTGTATGTAATTTGTTGTTTGTGTATGCTTTATTATCACTGGTGCCGAACCATAATGCCCAGTGGGTATAATCGGCTGTAATTTCTTTATTGTATAGTGTAGGATTATTCTACGTTTCTATGCCTTAGTCTCTTTATTTTGTAGTGTATGTTTTTTAGAGGTGATAGTATAGAGTAGGATAATTATTTGAATATGCTATGTCGTTCAAAGGGGGCCAACTCGCCCAAACATTGTAGTGACCATGGCCTTCCACAGGCCGTACGATCCATGGGCCATCTATGTGATGGACAATCCATGGCCTTCTATGGGCTGTCGGATCCGTGGGCCTTCTATGGGCCGTCGGATCCATGGGCCTTCTATTGGCCGTCGGGTCAATGGGCCTTCTACATCTCGTGGCTCTTCAGAAAAGTTACCATTTTTACATTAACTACTATAGTCCCACGCCCCCACACCTTGGGTAATCACACGATGTGGACGTTGGATTGACTGGTCATCATGGCGAACCATCATGCGCGCAGACTTCTCACTCACTCACATTGATATCTATTGATGGGCATCTCCATAGCCCGTTGATACACCTAGTTGATGTGAGATGATCTCCTACTTTTTTGTCTTCTCCACAACCACCATATTCTATTCCACCTATAGTATTATGTTCATGGCTCACGCTCATGTATTGCGTGAAAGTTGAAAAAGTTTGAGAACATCAAAAGTATGAAACAATTGCTTGGCTTGTCATCGGGTTTGTGCATGATTTAAATATCTTGTGTGATGAAGATGGAGTATAGCTAGACTATATGATTTTGTAGGGATAAGCTTTCTTTGGCCATGTTATTTTGAGAAGACATCATTGCCTTGTTAGTATGCTTGAAGTATTATTGTTTTTATTTCAAAAATAAACTTTTGTTTTGAATCTTATGGATCTGAACATTCATGCCACAATAAAGAGAATTACATGGATAAATATGTTAGGTAGCATTCCACGTCAAAAATTCTGTTTTATCATTTACCTACTCGAGGACGAGCAGGAATTACGCTTGGGGATGCTTGATACGTCTCCAACGTATCTATAATTTTTTATTGTTCCATGCTATTATATTATATGTTTTGGATGTTTTTGTCGGAGTAATGGGCCACGGGTAGGCCAACCCGAGTCGCATAACCTTTCAAGACATCGGGGCAGGCTGCGCCCCTCAAGACTCCGGGACGAAGAGCCACCTCCTGAGGAGTCGACAGCAAGGCAGCCGACCGCCCGCTCATGGCCGAGTCCCAGGGACGACTTCCAAAGAAGCCGGCTTTGCGGAGTCGGCCGGCGACTCCAACAAATCCTGACCTCATCGAAGGGGACGGGGCAGGGGCATGGCTACAGTGAAGCCCACTCCCCGCCCCTGACCAAGGGCAGGCATGGCCACAGCACGCCGTACTCTGGAAGATCTCCGTGCGGCGTGACACTGTTGCCCAGCCGGCCCTGACATCAGCACCACAGTACCGAGTCCTGTGCCCACGACGGCTTGTCTGTACGGCCTGGAAGCGGCGGGGCTCACCAGTCAGTGAGACCCAAGGAGACGGCGAGAGGACCGCCAGTCGGATCCATCAGAAGTCAGCCCGGGGAGTCGGCCGAGCCCTCCCCTGGGCCCCATGCACCATTAATCAAGATGTGATGGGGAGTGGCAATAGCGATCGCCCGCCAGGCGGCGGGGCTGTTGCCACGACCCCATGACCAAGCCTGCGTCATTAGAAGCACGGCTATAGTAATCAGCAGCCGGCAAGACCCGCCCGCGACGGACGCGGCCTGTCGGCTCCGTACCAGACTAGTCGGCGGGGCCCACCAGTCGGTGGGCCCCAGCAGTGGGCGGAGAAGTCAGAGGTCGGAGGCACTGACGGAAGGGCCCGCGCCTAGTCTAATTACCATTGTACCCCTGGGGGTAGGCCTATATAAACCCCCTGGGGCACCCATGCAAAGGGTTGGAACCCAGTAGCTCTCGATCATACCAGATAGAAGGAGAGAGCTAGCCTTGCCCTCTCCCACCTCTAAGAAACAGCTCAAGGAGCAACCGTGTAAACACTTGGCGATAGTGATCATGCGGACACCCTGCAGAGCAGCAGTAGGGGTATTATCTCCTCGGAGAGCCCTGAAGCTGGGTAAGATTCGCCGGCGTGCATGTCTTCGCCTCATCCCGTTTCCAGGCACCGGCGACGTCCTACTCACCCCCACCATGATAAGCCATCCGTTGGCATATGTTGCACCAAACCCCCGACATTTGGCGCCCACCGTGGGGCATGGTGCACCGCCGTCCGGAGATTTGTTCTGGACGGGAACCCTTTTCCTCCCTGGCGAGCGTAGCCAGCTAGGCACGCCAGACGAAGTTTGCATCGACGCGCTGCGCGGCGTCGAGATCGCCTGCGCAGCCAGCTCCATGGCCGAGCTTGTCAGCGAGGTCCGCCTCTCCGACGAACCTGCGTCCGACGCAGGCACGGGCGGCCCCGAGAGCCTCCTCGCGGGCCTCCTCGATCGACTCCATGTTTCCGGCGAGCCTGCCATAGACTTGGAGTCCGTAGGCTCCACCGACCCGATGCTGGTCGACTCCGACACTGCGTCGGTCGACACGTTCCCCACCAACGTGGTGTTCTATGACGAACCTCTCCCCCGCGCAGAGAGCGACAGAAGCACCGTCACTGAGGTGCTAGTCATCAGTCATGACAAGTTCCCGAGCGGAGGAGCGCCCGACTCACTCGGCGCGGCGCTGCAAGACCTAACTACGCCCATTTCGGAAGACGCTGACGCAGAGACGTTAGAAGCGCGCCGCCTTCAGCTCGTTGAAGGCGCAAAGAAGCTGGCCAGCATGAGACGCTTATCAGAAGCTTACCAGCGGGAGATGGATCACGCTGTTGGCGGCTCGCCGGCCCCGGCAGGCCCTAGCCGCCTTGGCATGGTCCAGCAACACGGCGTAGCCATCGCCAGCCTGTTTGGGGCTAGCCGCCCCGTGTACGCTACGCCAGCGGAGAACATCCGAGCCGCCCAGGCAGTGGCGGATGAGCTGGACAATTTCGAGGGCGAAGAACGCCGCCTCATGATGGAGCGAGTCCAGCGGCTCCTTGACGCGGCTGCCGCGCAGAACGAGGCCGGCTGCCGCACGGAGGCGCTGCAGCGGCCAAACGACGACCCGCACCGAGATCAAGGCGCGACGTCTCGGCCGACTGGTGGCTCCCGAGGAAGAAAGGACAAGGAGCCGGCTGTCAGCCACAGTCGGACTCGCATTACCATAGAGCGCGACCGAGATGGCCGCCCGATAGCAGTGGAACGACAGGACGACTGTCCGCCTCCCCCTCCCCGCAAGGAGATGCGAGTCTTTGTAACACCCTCGATGCGACTATATCTCCCACATGTCGAGGCACAACTTAGAGGCATAATCGCATTGAAGGCATATGTCGCAAGTTAGGCAATCTTCACAACATCCCATGTAATATAAATCATAAAGGGGAGATAACATAGTTGGCTTACACTCGCCACGTCAATCAATTACATAAATAACATTACATCAACCAAACACTCATGGCCCGACTACGGCGCCAAAATAAAAGATAACCCAACATGCGACACGGTCCTGATCACCCCCAACTGGGCACCACTACTGATCATCAGGAAAGGAAACATAGTAACATTGAGAGTCCTCGTCGAACTCCCACTTGAGCTCAAGCGCGTCACCTGGAGCGGAATCATCAAGCCCTGCATCTGGTGTAATAGTAATCTGTGAGCCACAGGGACTCAGCAATCTCACACCCTCGCGATCAAGACTATTTAAGCTTATAGGTAAGGCAAGGTAAAAATATGTGGAGCTGCAGCAAGCGACTAGCAAATATGGTGGCTATCCTGTTCGCAAAAGAGAGCCAGAAGAGGAGGCAAAGCGCGAGCGAGAAAACTAGAGAACAACCTGCGCAAGCATTACTCCAACACCGTGTCCACTTCCCGGACTCCGCCGAGAAGCGGCCATCACGATAACACACTCCGTTGATTCATTTTAATTAAGTTAAGGTTCAAGTTATCTACAACCGGACATTAACAAATTCCCATCTGCCCATAACCGCGGGCACGGCTTTCGAAAGTTCAAATCCCTGCAGGGGAGTCCCAACTTAGCCCATGACAAGCTCTCACGGTCAACGAAGGAATAGACCTCCTCCCAAGACGTTCCGATCAGACTCGATATCTCGGTTCTTCAAGACATTTCGACAGGTTAAAACAAAACCAGCAACACCGCCCGAATGTGCCGACAAATCCTGATAGGAGCTGCACATATCTCGTTCTCAGGGCACACTCAGATGAGCAAGACGTCGGGTAGGCCAGCCCAGAGTTGCCCTTGGTAGCCCCGGACATCGCTCGGTTGTACCAACACTCAGAGGAGCACTGGCCCGGAGGGGGGCTAAAATAAGATGACCCTCGGGCTCCGGAAACCCAAGGGAAAAAGAGGCTAGGAGGCAAATGGTAAAACCAAGGTTGGGAATTCCTGGAAAAGCTTTAATCAAGGCGAACTATCAAGGGGTTCCCATTATAACCCAACCGCGTAAGGAACGCAAAATCCGGGAACATAACACCGATATGACGGAAGCTAGGGCGGCAAGAGTGGAACAAAACACTAGGCGAGAGGCCGAGCCTTCCACCCTTTACCAATTATGTAGATGCATTAAGATAACAAGGCAATATAATGATAACCCAACAAGTAAATAAATGTTCCAACAAGGAACGGCCTTCAATCTTCACCTGCAACTAGCAACGCTATAAGAGGGGCTGAGCAAAGCGGTAACATAGCCAATCACCGGTTTGCTAGGACAAGGTGGGTTAGAGGTTTGACATGGCAATTTGGGAGGCTTGAAAGCAAGCGGTAGGCATCATAGCATTGGCATAGCAAAAGAGCGAGCAAACTAGCATAGCAAAGATAGTAGTGATTTCGAGGGTATGATCATCTTGCCTGCACAGTTGTCAGAGTTGACTGGATCCTCGAAAGCAAACTCAACAGGATCCTTGTTAGTGAAATCGTCTCCCGGATCTACCCAAACAAGACAAACAAGCAACAAGGACACAATCAACCACGTGCAAGGATCAAACAAGATGATGCAAAGATGGTATGCTATGCGGGATGTGATGCGGGATGCAAATGCAAGATATGACAAGGAATGCATGAACCTGGCCTCAACTTGGGAATCCAAGTGTCCCACTGGAAAGATGAGATGAAATCTCTTGAAAATGATATAAAGAATGCCGGAATCGGAGTCACGGTTTGGAAATGGCAAGCAATTCAAATATGACACTGGTCTGCGATTTATAGCAAGTAGACATCTAAATGCAATGAGATGAACATGCTACAGCACCCAAACATGACAACAAAATACATGGCATGGAAGCATTCAAGATGCTTAACAAAAGTCTAGCACTGAGCTACGGCCAATTCATCCATTAACAGGTTCAAACAAGCATGGCAAAAATGCATATGGCAAACAGATATCAGACTTAGTGAAATTAACACTTGTCTGGAATTTCAAATCAGGTAGCACTCTTCGGAGCAACAAAACTATATGCTACAGGACCTGAACATGGCAAAGTAAAGCATGGTCTGGAGCTACTCAAAGAGATTAACAAAAGTACCTTAGTGACCTTGAGCCAAAAGGGATCAGAAAATCCAATTGCAAGCATGTGAACACAGCAAAAACATAATCAGTTTTCAGACTTAGTGCAAACTGGAGCATGCTGAAAACAGATATCAAGTAGGCATGTTTACGAGCTCGATGCACTCACTACGGTGCAAGTCATGATAATCTAAGCATACACCCATCAAGATTACACAAAATGCAAACTAGACATGGCAAGAACAATAGCATAGCATGCACGGATCAACTACAACATCATTGGCAAAATTGCAAACAAGTTGACAATCTGCCCAGATTCACCAAGTAGCAAAAGTAGATCTCGATTGACTCAAGCTAGGGTGCTCCATAATTTCAAACAAAGACATGGATGGAAAGAGCACTACAAGATTAACAAAACATCCTTACTGATCATCCTCAAAAGAGGCACGGATCACTAGAAAACAACATGAACATATGGCCATATGAGATAAACAGATTAAGGACTTAGTGGTATTGCTAAGTCCCTGAAATCAGAATTATCAAGTGCACCACTTTGCAAGCTTGTGCTAGTCACCACACACATCACAAAAATACATGGGTTGCACCTCTGGAAAGATGACAAAACCCTTAACAAAATATATGTAGAACTCATGGGCATAACATGCACACATTAATCATGGCAAAAATGACAAAAGGCTAAATACAGTAGAAGATCTGACAATTATCTCAAGTAGCCCTCTTCGAACAGCATTTCGGGCATCAAGACGAACCCAAATGAGAATGATGCAATGGAATGAAATGATGTACTCTCTGAGATGAACATTTTGATATGCTATATGCCCAAATCGGAGTTACGGATGCAAAGATACGATGCTATGAACATGGGCACTTGGATCTGGGATTTCAAGAGAAAAAGTCAACCCGAGGAGATCTAGATCCAGATCCAGCGCACGGAAATCGAGGACTGCCGGATCTTCGCCGGAATAACTGTAGATGGCGGCGGCGAACGAGGAAGAAATGGCCGGAGCGGGGCGGTGGCCGGGCCTCCACCGGCGTCGAGGTGGACGGCAGAGGCGGGGCTCGGTCGCGGCGGAAGACGGCGATGCGCGGCGGGCGTCGAGGTGGACGGCGGAGGCGGGGCTCGGTCGCGGCGGAAGACGGCGATGCGCGGCGGGCGGCGAGGTGGCGCGGCACGGCTCCGGCCGGCCGGCGGGCGAGCGGCGCGCGGTGGAGCGGCAGAGTATGCGGTGGCGTCGGGCGCCGGCGCTGAGGGAGGCAGCGGCGCTAGCGGGCGCGGGCGCGGCCCGGTTGGTGCCGGGAGGGGGCCGGCGGGCCTCGGCGGCGGCGCGGGCAGGAGCCGCCACGTGGCGTAACGTGGTTGGCGTGGACGGCGGCGGCGGCTTTGTCCGCCCAGGACGGACGTGTCCGGCGGCGGCGCGAGGGGATTTTTAGGGTTTGGGAGAGAGGAGATCTGCAAATTTCGGGAGGGGACTATAAATAGAGGTAGAGGGAGCTAGGAGAGTCCAAATGAGGTGCGGTTTTCGGCCACGCGATCGTGATCGAACGCTCTAGATGATGGAGAAGGCTTAGGTTGGAGTATCAAACGAAGTCCAAATGATACGAAACTTGACAGGCGGTCTACCAATAGTAAACCAAGGCCGCTTGGAAAGTTTTGGTCCAATCCAGAAATGTTTAATCCCCACACACGAAAGAAAGGTAGAAATGTCCACCAGAGGAGAACGAAGCGCCGGAATGCAAAACGGACAACGGGGAAAATGCTCGAATGCATGAGACGAACACGTATGCAAATGCAATGCACATGATGACATGATATGAGAAGCATGACAATGACAACAACACACGGAGACAAAGACCCTAACCCGAGAAAAAAATAACTTAACGCCGAAAACGGCAAGAGTTGGAGTACAAATTGGGAAAGTTACATCCAGGGTGTAACAGTCTCCCCGCCGCCTGTTGACCATTCGACTCTCGGTGACCGCCTTGGCCACCGAGAGGGAGTTGGAGAGAATGACGCCCGCCACCGGATAGACCGACTTCACCGGTCCCTGGTGCTGGAAGAAGAAAACGAGCTGGGTCCGCCTTGTTTCGGGCCCCGCATTCGGGACGAGCCCTTTCCCAAAGGGTTCACGCTCCCAAGAGATATGCCCAAGTATACGGGCTCCGTAAAGCCAGAAGACTGGCTAGTCGACTATTCCACGGCTGTCAGCATAGCAAACGGCAACAAGCGTGTCGCCATAAAGTACGTTCCGCTCATGCTCCAGGGCACGACCCGGACATGGCTGAACAGCCAAAAGCCCCGCAGCATCAACAGCTAGGTCGACTTCACGGAAGCGTTCGTCCGCAACTTCACCAGCACGTACAAGCGTCCTCCCAAGCCTCGTCATCTCTCCTTTTGTGTGCAAGGTCCCGACGAGTCGACCAGCGAGTACCTCATGCGTTGGGCTGAGCTCCGGAACTGCTGCGAGGGCGTGCATGAGGTGCAGGCCATCGAGTACTTCACAGCCGGGTGGCGAAAAGGCACCCTCCTCAAGCACAAGCTCCTCTGCGACGAGCCAGAAACCCTCGACGAGCTGCTGATCATAGCGGACAAGTACACCACGGCCGACTCCTCCATGAAGGCGGAAATTCAAATCAGCACGACCGGTAAAGTGGCTCCTCAAGCTCCAAGAACTCCGGCGGCAGACGCCGACCGGCGACAACAGCAGGGCGACAACAAGCGCAAGGCCCCGCAGCCGGCTTCCGGCAGCCCGCAGGTCGCGACCGTTGAAGCCCAGCTGCCAGAAGAGCAGCCTCCGCCCAAGCGACAGAAAGGCGGCAAGCCAAACTGGTTGCCGGCCTTCCCCTATGAGCAGACCTTGGATGGACCTTGCAAGTTCCACAGCGGCGCGAAGCCGTTGAATCACACCACCCGGAAGTGCCACTGGCTCACCAGGATCGCCAAGGGAGACGGCCTCCTGCCACCCCCGCCTGCTGGACAGCCACCTCAACCTCCGCCCCAGCAGCCGGCAGTCAGGCCAGTCGGCGCAGTACAAGACGAATACCCTAAAGAGCATGGAGCCTATGTGGTGTTCACTAGTGTGGCTGATGATTGACGCAGCAGGCGGCTGCAATGACAAGAGGTGAATGCAGTAGCCTTAGAGACGCCAGAGTTCATGCACTGGTCTGAGAAGCCCATCAGCTGGAGCAGGGCTGACCACCCAGAAGTGATGCCGAGTCCGGGCTCCTACGCCTTGGTCCTGGACGCCACCTTTGCCACGGACAAATGGGCCGCGCGTTTCTTGCGAGTTTTGATAGACGGGGGCAGCAGCATCAATATCCTGTACAAGGACACCATGGAGAAGTTAGGAATCAAGCAAAGACAGCTTCAGAACAGCCGGACTGTGTTCCATGGCATTGTTCCTGGGCTTTCCTGCTCACCAATCGGCAAGATCCTGATTGACGTCCTCTTTGGGAACAAAGATCACTTCCGCAGAGAGCCTGTTTGGTTTGAGGTGGTGGACCTTGAGAGCCCATACCATGCGCTGCTTGGCCGACTCGCCTTGGCCAAGTTCATGGCGGTCCCCCACTACGCCTACCTCAAGATGAAGATGCCCAGTTCCAGGGGAATTCTGACTGTGGCCGGCGACTACCGGAAGTCGTCCGCTTGCGTGGCCGAAAGCAATCGGCTGGCCGAGTCCCTGGTAATCGCAGCCGAGAAGCAACTCCTTGAACGAGTTGTGGCGATGGCCGGCAAGCAGCCGGAGATATCGCCCAACCCAAAGGAGTCGGAAGCCGAAGGTTCATTCAAGCCGGCCAAAGAGACAAAGAAGATACCCTTGGATCCGGAGCACCCAGAGAGGTACGCCATTGTAGGTGCAAACCTCGACAGCAAATAGGAAGGCGAGCTCGTCAATTTCCTCCGTGAGAATCGGGACATCTTCGCATGGTCTCCCAAAGACATGCCAGGTGTACCGACGGATTTCGCCGAGCACAAGTTACATGTCCGATCTGATGCAAAGCCGGTCAGGCAGCCCCTGCGCAGCTTATCAGAAGAGAAGAGAAGAGTCGTCGGAGAAGAGATAGCCCGACTGCTAGCAGCCGGCTTCATTATGGAAGCTTTCTTTCCGGAGTGGCTGGCAAATCCGGTCCTGGTGCTAAAGAAGAACAAGCAGTGGCGAATGTGTATTGACTACATGAGCCTCAACAAGGCCTGCCCCAAGGACCCATTTGCTTTACCAAGAATCGATCAGGTGATAGACTCCATGGCCGGATGCGAGCTGTTGAGTTTCTTGGATGCATACTCAGGATATCACCAGATCAAGCTGAACCTGGCTGACAGATTGAAGACCGCCTTCATCACGCCGTTTGGAGCATTCTGCTACCTCACCATGACGTTAGGCTTAAGGAATGACGGCTCCACCTTTCAGCGTTGCATGCAGAAGTGCCTCCTCAAGCAGCTCGGCAGAAACGCCCACGTTTACGTGGACGACGTGGTGGTGAAGACGGAAAAGCGTGGAACACTGCTGGAAAAGCTCAAGGAGACCTTTGAGAACCCGCGCCGGTTCTAGATCAAGCTCAACCCCGAGAAGTGTGTCTTCGGAGTGCCAGCCGGCCAGCTGCTAGGTTTCTTGGTCTCTGAACGCGGCATAGAATGCAACCCAGTAAAAATCAAGGCCATCGAGAGAATGGAGGTACCCAGCCGACTGCTGGATGTGCATAAGTTCACCGAGTGCTTAGCATCCATCAGCCGACTCATCAGTTGGCTGAGCGAGAAAGCTCTCCCCTTATACCAACTCATGAAGAAGACCACTTTTTTCGAGTGGACCATAAGGCGGACGAAGCTTTTCACCAATTGAAGAAGATGCTGACTACTCCACCCGTCCTAGCGGCTTCGACTCCCAAGGAACCTATGCTCCTGTACATCGCCGCCACCAGCCGAGTAGTCAGCACAGTCATTGTAGTAGAGCGCAAGGAGGAAGGCAAGGCGCTACCGGTCCAGAGACCAGTATATTACCTGAGCGAGGTACTGTCGACCTCCAAGCAGAACTACCCCCACTACTAGAAGATATGCTATGGCGTGCACTTTGCTACCAAGAAATTGAAGCCTTACTTTCAAGAGCATCCAATTACAGTGGTCTGCACGGCTCCACTTGCCGAGATCATCGGTAGCCGAGATGCCTCTGGACGAGTGGCCAAGTGGGCCATAGAGCTGGCTCCTTACACCATCTACTACCAGCCCAGCACCGCTATCAAATCACAAGCACTGGCCGACTTCCTCGTCGATTGGGCCGAGACCCAGCACCTGCCTCCAGCACCTGACTCCACCCATTGGCGGATGCACTTCGACGGCTCCAAGATGCGCACCGGCTTGGGAGCCGGCGTCGTCCTCACCTCTCCTAAAGGCGACAAGCTCAAATATGCACTGCAAATCCATTTTTCCGCCTCCAACAACGTCGCCGAGTACGAGGCGCTCATTCACGGCCTCCGGCTTGCCAAAGAACTTGGCATCCGCCGGATCTTGTGTTATGCGACTCGGACTTAGTGGTCCTGCAGTCATCTATCGACTGGGACGCGAAAGACGCAAACATGGTGAGCTACATTTTCCTCATGCAGCAACTCAGCGGGTATTTCGAAGGGTGCGAGTTCCTCCATGTGCCAAGAAACGACAATGACCAAGCAGACGCCTTAGCATGAATCGGCTCTACCCGCCAAGCAATACCCTCTGGCGTCGCCCTTCAACGCCTCCTCAAGCCGTCTGTCAAGCCTTCACCAGAATCAGACTCCATTTTTGTGCCGGCTCCTCCCGAAGATGACGGATCCGACTCTAGAGCTCTGGCAGTCGGAACGGGGACTTTGACGGATGACTCCAAAGCTGCCATGGTCGAGCCTGGCCCGGGGACTGCGGTGGCGGACTCAAAGATTCCAGAACTCGGCCCAAGGATCGCGCCAGTCGGCCTAGGGACTTCATCAACCCAGCAAGCGGCTGTTGACTCCAGCCCGCCGCCTCCCAGCCCAGCCGCCCTCGTCCAAGTCACAGTTCTGGTAGTTGAAGAAATAGCAGCACCCTCATGGGCCCAGCCCATCCTCAAATTCCTGGTGAACAAAGAGCTACCAACTGATGAGACCTCAGCTTGGCAAGTACAACGCAGGGCGACAGCCTATACCATAATCAACAGAGAGCTGCTCAGGCGCAGTGTCACTGGTGTCTACCAGCGCTGCGTAGAGCCAGAGTAAGGCCAGGCGATTCTCCAAGACATGCATCAAGGCGAATGCGGCCACCATGCGGCTTCAAGAGCACTCGTCGCCAAAGCCTTTCGGCACGGTTTCTTCTGGCCGACTGCCTTGGAAGAGGCCAAGGAGTTGGTCCAAAAATGCAAAGGGTGCCAGAAGTTCAGCTCCAAGCCACACCAGCCGGCTTCTGCGCTCAAGACCATCCCCATTGCCTGGCCTTTCGCAGTTTGGGGTGGGACCATTCAAGACAGCACGAGGTGGTTTAACTCACCTACTTGTCGCAGTGGACAAGTTCACCAAGTGGGTGGAAGTGAAGCCAATTAAGAAACTGAACGGTTCGACTGCCATGACCTTCATCACCGATATCACAATTCGGTACGGCATACCACACAGCATCATCACCGACAACGGCACAAATTTTGCCAAAGGCGCGTTGGCCCGTTTCTGCGCAACACAGGGCATCCGACTGGACCTACCATCCGTCGCCCATCCGCAGTCGAACGGGCAAGGGGAGCGAGCAAACGGTCTCATCCTGTCCGGCATCAAGCCTCGGTTGATTGAGCCTCTCGAGCGCTCGGCTAGCTGCTGGATCGACGAGCTGCCAGCCGTCCTCTGGAGTCTACGCACGACTCCAAACAAGTCAACCGGCTTCACGCCCTTCTTCCTCGTCTATGGTGCCGAAGCCGTCATCCCAACGGACATAGAGTTTGACTCCCCACGAGTCACCATGTACACCGAGGAGGAAGCAGAAGAAGCACGACAAGACGTCGTCGATCTGCTGGAAGAGGGCCGGCTGTTGGCACTCAGCCGGTCCAACATCTACCAGCAGAGCCAGCACCGATACCACAACAGGAAGGTCAGGCCAAGATCTTTCCAAGAAGGAGACCTTGTGCTCCGGCTGATCCAACGAACAGCCGGCCACCACAAGCTGTCGGCGCCTTGGGAAGGCCCTTTCATCATTAGCAAACTATTGGGCAACGATTCCTACTACCTGATCGATGCTCAGAAGCCCCGAGCACGCAAGAGGGACGACTCTGGCAAGGAGACAGAACGGCCATGGAATGCAAATCTCCTCCGAAGATTTTAAAGTTGATGCAGTATGTACCAGGCTACCTTTTGTATTTAAGTATCAAGACTTCGGGCCCCCCGAGACGAGCTCGGGGACTGCCCTCTTTTGTCTGTATGATAAAAATTATGCCTACATGTATGTTACACTTTGTCATGCCGCTTGGCACCGGGCTCGACAAGTCGGCCCGGGGACTTACCGCCTTGCACTATGAAATGCTTCCTGCAGTCGGACAAGTAGTGTGTAAACGCCTAAGCCGTCTCCTGTCAGAAGCCGCAGCTCGCAGAGCGACTGTACGGTGGGCAGCAGTAAGGTAGAATGGGCATTCGCATGAAAAAATGGCTAAGGACTCAAAGCATAAAACATAGCTCAAGACGGCTTCCAGCCTTTCTCACAAACCGACTCTCGGATAGTCGGATTATCGTCTTCTATCCAACTTGCTCAAACAATCTTGAAAACAGCTAAGTACTTGCTTTCCCAAAGTAGCCTGGCACTTGATCCAGCGATAGTCCACAGAGCGGCTGTCCGATTGGCAAGGCAGGCAACTAAGAGAAAGCGGCAAAGGAAAGCAGCCAAAAGAACAATGAGCAAGAAAAGATAGATATACATATTTACATAACATAGGCCCTTGGCCGAATTGTCGAGTAGAGGTTCAAAATACACCCCGCGGTGGAATTGTGTGAATTAACAAGTTCTTCAAAGACTACTGAAGCAGATAAAATAAAAGATACAGCGGCAGCTTAGGAGGCAGCAGACGGATTCGGAGGGTCGGAGGAGGCGCCAGCGTTAGGCGTCGGGGCAGCCGGCCGGCTAGTCTCGGCTTGATCACCTCCGGCGGCAGTCGACTCGGTCGCACACGGCTCGTTGCTGGAGGCGTGGTCGGGCTGAGGCTGGCCGTCTGCTCCGTCTTCTGGGGCCTCCGCCTCGGCTCCATCCTCCGCCTCGTCCTCCTCCTCGACACTGGAGCCAATCACCTCCACCAAGTCTTTGCCGTAGTCTGGGTTCATCCCAAACCACTCCGGCGGTACCTCCTCGCCGTCTTCAGACCGCTCGGGGATGAAGATGCTGGTGTCGGTGTACTCGGCGATCGCTGCAGCATGTTTGACGAGGGCATCTTCCGCAGCCGCCAGCTCCGGCTGGGCCTCCGATCGAAGCGTGGCCAGCCGGCCTAGATCCAGCCCCAGATACCACGCCTTGACGAACTCCAAGGCCCGGCGCGCTCCAGCTCGGGCCGAAGAGCCCTTCCAGGCCTCAAGACAACCAGCCGCGACCTCCAGCCAGTTGGCCGTCAGGCTGGGGGTGCGCGGAGCCTGCATATCCGGCCACAGGGCGGCAATCGCCTGGGCACCGACGCACTGAAGCCGGCACAGCATCCGGTGAGCCGGCCGAAGGCGAGCCTCGATGCTCAGGATGTGCTCGTCAAGAGTTCGTGGGGCATCGGCGGCGATCTCTGCGCCCTCCGCCCTCCGACTTTCACGGTCGGCCTCGATGGCTTGGATGGCGGCCTGCGACTGCCCAGGGAAGAAGTCTGCAAAGGCGTGAAGAAACGAAGAAGCAAGTCAAAAACCAGGAGTCGGCACGATTTAAATCGGCAGCTTGAAGAAAGAGAATAAAGAGACTCACCATCAACGATGTCTTCAATCTCGTGGAAGCCGGAGGATAGCAGCGCCTCCTTGTCAGACCAGGAGGAGCGCTCGCTCGCAAACTCGCCCAAGAGGGCGGTTTCTGTCTCCTCCGCCTCCCTCTGCGACTTCACAAGCAGCTCCTTCTGCTCTGCCAACTGAGTGGCCAGCAGATCGCGCTCAGTGGCGAGCCTGCTGCACTCCTCCCCTTTGGCACGCAGGGCGGAGTTGGCTTCGCTCAGCTGCTGTTGAAGAGCAGCGTTGGCTCCTAAAGAAAAGGAAGAAAGATAACAGTCATCAATAAAGTAGGTCGCCGGGGAGATCCGGCCCGACTACTTAGTAATCGGCCCGAATCTCGGGGACTACAGCCCGCGGGTGCGCTAGCGCGCCCCCGTAGAGAAGAAAAAAGGACTTACTCCGGCTCTCCGCCAAGTCGGCGGTCCGCTTGCCCAGCTCTTCAACGTTACGGTTGAAGGCAGTGACGCGGAGGTTGTGGTAATCCTGCGACAAGCATTTCAGACAAAGTTAGTACCTAGAAGTTCATCAATTGGAGTTCCGAGCCGCCTGCTCGGCAGCCGACCCAAAACTCGGGGACTACACCCAGTGGGTGCGCTGGCGCGCCCCCACCAAGAGGAACAAGAAAACAAATACCCGGACGGCTGCCCGCGACGCTAGGAACGCCTTGGTGCAACTCTGGAGAGCGTCGCCCTCGGCACGGAGCTTCGCCTGGACGTCCAGGAGCACCCGGTTCAGCGGCCCTGTGCCGCCTCCTTGCACCCACCCAATAGGTGCGGTGCTCGTCGCTTCGGCGTCTGGGGTTGCCGAGCTGGCGGTGCCGGCTTCCAGGGGGAGGGTTGCCGAAGTCGCCTTCTCCAAACGACGGCGCGTTGGCGAGCCGACTTGGAGGAGTAGCCTCGCCACGGCCTCGTCTTCGGTCAGCGGCACCGGAGGGTCCGCTGGCTGCTCGCCTTGCGCGCCTTCAGATGGCGGCGGAGGTGGCGGCAGAACGTTCGCGTACGGGGTAGAGGGGTCGCCGCCTTCCCTCTCCTCGACGGGGTTCTCCCTACCGGCTTCTCCAGTCGGCCCCGTGAACTCCGGAGGCGGCGGCGCAGAGTTCAACGGGGTGACAAGCACTGCCGACTGGCGGCGTGCGGCTTCCTCAGCCCGCTGCTTCGCCGCGGTGGGGGCTTCAGCCTCCGCTAGTTTCTTCTTAGCGGAGGCCTCCGCCCTGTCGGCCTCCGCCTTCTCCAGGCGGAGGGCCTCTTCTTCATTGCGCCTCTCCCGCGCATTCCGCTCCGTCGCCTCCCGGAGGTCAGCAGCGGGGTCAATCCGCCGAGTGGTGGCAGACGTCTCCGCTGACCCCATGATGGAGGCGGCGGCGACCCGCTCAAGAGAGAGGGGAGCCCTGAAGCAAGAGGGGCAAGCAGAGACTCAGACAAATCACGAAGAAATAATAAAACTTTGAAGATAGAATACTTACGCAGAGACCAACGGCGGCTTCTTCACTTCCTTACGGAAGCGGATGGCCTTCGTGGCTGCCTCGTCCCGCCGGGTCGCCGCAGCCGAGCCCTTGGGCTTCTTCGGATGGCTGCCGAACAAGGTCGGCACGGCCCTGCGCTTCTTCCCGCCGCCTGGAGCGCCCGGTGCGGCAGAAGAGCTTGCGCCAGGCTGGCTGGCCCCTGGCCGATGGCGAGGGGCGACTTCTCCCTCGGCGTTGTCTTCAGGCTAGTTGGCGAAGGTAGCCAAGGGCCTGAAGTAGCCTGCTGTCCCTCCTCCTCCCTCGGCGTCGTCTTCCAGAGCCGCCGCCCCTAGATCGGGGTCGTCGACGTCGCTCTCCGCCCGGTCGGCGACGAACTCACGGGCCGGCCCCGAGGTGCCGACTGGTGGGTGAAGAAGGGGATTCTTACCAAAGCCGACTGGTTAGAACAAAACTCAGCAAGAAGAAGACAATCTAAAGAAAGAAAATAAAGGCGACTCACCACGGGCGGGGGGTTGGCGCGGGAGTATGGCTCCTTGCCGAATCGCCAGTCCTCCAGGAGCCTGCTGTCCGAAAGGTAGTTCACGATGAGGGCCACCTCTTCATGAGGCATGTCCTTGGTGCACATCCGACTTGGGTCGCGGCGCCCGCTCATCTGGCATATCATGTGAGGGCGGCCTTGGAGTGGAAGAACTCGGCGCGACACGAAGGCGGCCAGCAGGTCCGGACCAGTCAGACCCTCCGACTGCGTCAGCACTCGGAGTCGCGTGATGGCGCCGGCTCCCGCAGGCGTCAGCGACCTGGCCCGGTATGACTAGTTGGGCAGTCTCCCAGCCGGCGGGCCGGCTTCGAAAGCCGGCAGATTGACCCAGTCGCCCCTCGTTGCGACGTTCCTGACGTAGAAGTAGGACCTCTGCCACATCTTCACCGACTTTATCAGCGAGACAGAGGGGAAGGGGTTGTCGGCTCCTGACCTTCGCATGGTGATGAAGGCGTCGCATTGAGCCGGCATGCCCACGGCCTGGGTGCCGAGCTTGGAGAAGAAGAACTCCCCCCAGAGCTCGAGGGTGGGGAGGACTCCGAGGAAGCCTTCACACAAGGCCACAAAGGCGGATAGCAGCACCACGGTGTTGGGGGTGAGATGGTGCGGCTGGAGACCGTAGAACTCCATGAAAGACCGGAAATAGCTGCTCGCCGGCAGCCCCAGCCCGCGCAGGCAGTGCGAGCGGAAGATGACCCGCTCGCCCTCCTGCGGAGCGGGGGAAATCTCCCCCTCCGGCGCAAGACGCACCTGCACACGATCCTCGCCGGGAAGCCGACGGGTCCGGCGGAGGAACTCGATGTGGTCTTCATGGACTTCGGAACCGTCCCAGGTGCCGGAGCGCACTGGGGGAGGCGCGGCAGCGGAGGAGGAACTCATCGCAAGCTGTCGCCGCGGTGTTCGCCGGAGCTCGGGCGTGCAGCGGAGCGAAGAAGAGAGGAGGAGAGCGAGGAAGAAGAGAACGAGGGGTAGTGGGAAGGAGGGGCGCGCGTGCCCCCCTCATCCCCTTACTTATAGCCCGTGGGCCGCGAAGCCGAGGGGGCGGACGTGGGGATTTAGTACGCCCACAACCCCACGACCCCCATGATCCCCGTAAAGTTACTGCGCGCAGTAACTCCCCAGGAATCCCAACCGTCCACCAGGGCCGCAACGGATCCGCTCGGGCACCGGGGTGCGGTAGTGGCGGGCCCCACCTATGGGCCTGTCCCGTCACACGCGTGGGCTGGCAGGACGGCTTGGCCACGTGCCCTCGCGTGACAGGTCAAGAACGGGTGGCGGCCTGGAGGCTTAGCTAGCACGTCACCTAAATCCCGCCGCGACGTTCGAAATGCCGAGCAAGTCAGAATTGAGTGAAGCCCGAGTTGAGCAAGTCCGACTCCTCCTAGACGGCCCGGCAGAAGTCAATCAAGACCATGTGTCAAGCACCCGGAGAGAGAAACTGCTGAGGCTTCTCGGCCGATCGTCCGCGGTGCCTCATCAACTTCGGGGACTACTGTCGGAGTAATGGGCCACGGGTAGGCCAACCCGAGTCCCATAACCTTTCAAGACATCGGGGAAGGCTGCGCCCCTCAAGACTCCGGGACGAAGAGCCGCCTCCTGAGGAGTCAACGGCAGGGCAGCAGACCGCCCGCTCACGGCCGAGTCCCAGGGACGACTTCCAGAGAAGCCGGCTTTGGGGAGTCGGCCGGTGAATCCAACAAATCCTGACCTCATCGGAGGGGACGGGGCAGGGGCATGGCTACAGTGAAGCCCACTCCCCGCCCCTGACCAAGGGCAAGCATGGCCACAGCACGCCATACTCTGGAAGATCTCCGTGCGGCGTGGCACTGTTGCCCGGCCGGCCCTGAAATCAGCACCACAGTACCGAGTCCTGTGCCCATGACGGCTTGTCTGTACGGCCTGGAAGCGGCGGGCCCCACCAGTTAGTGAGACCCAAGGAGACGGCGAGAGGACCGCCAGTCGGATCCGTCAGGAGTCAGCCCGGGGAGTCGGCCGAGCCCTCCCCTGGGCCCCATGCACCATTAATCAAGATGAAATAGGGAGTGGCAATAGCGATCGCCCGCCAGGCGGCGGGGCTGTTGCCACGACCCCATGACCAAGCCTGCGTCATCAGAAGCACGGCTACAGTAATCAGCAGCCGGCAAGACCCGCCCGCGGCGGACGTGGCCTATCGGCTCCATACCAGACCAGTCTAATTACCATTGTACCCCTGGTGGGTAGGCCTATATAAACCTCCCCAGGGCACCCATGCAAAGGGTTGGAACCCAGTAGCTCTAGATCATACCAGATAGAAGGAGAGAGCAAGCCTTGCCCTGTCCCACCTCTAAGAAACAGCTCAAGGAGCAACCGTGTAAACACTTGGCCGTAGTGATCATGCGGAGACCCCACAGAGCAGCAGTAGGGGTATTATCTCCCCGGAGAACCCTGAAGCTGGGTAAGATTCGCCGACGTGCATGTCTTCATCTCATCCCGTTTCCAGGCACCGGCGACGTCCTACTCGCCCCCACCATGATAAGCCATCCGTTGGCATATGTCGCACCAAACCCCCGACAGTTTTATATGCATTAATATGCTATTTTATATTATTTTTGGGACCAACCTATTAACCTAGGGCCCAGTGCCAGTTTCTGCTTTTTCCTTGTTTCTGAGTTTCGCAGAAAAGGAATACCAAATGGAGTCCAAACGGAATGAAACCTTCGCGATGATTTTTCTTGGACCAGAAGACAACTAGGACACTTGGAGATGAAGTCGAAGGAGCCACGAGGCGGCCACAAGGACGGAGGGCGCACCACCACCCTTGTGGGCCCCCATGACCCTCCTGACCTAATTCTATCGTCTACATATTCCCAAATATCCCCAAACCACCAGAGGCATCCAAGAAAACAATTTTACACCATCGCAACCTTCTGTACCCGTGAGATCCCATATCGGGACCTTTTCCGGCACCCTGCCCGAGGGGGATTCGATCATGGAGGGCTTCTACATCAACTCTATTGCCCTTCTGATGAAGCGTAAGTAGTTTACCTCAGACCTATGGGTCCATAGCTTGTAGCTAGATGACTACTTCTCTCTCTTTGATTCTCAATACCATGTTCTCCTCGATGTTCTTGGTGATCTATTTGATGTAATACTTTTTTGCGGTGTGTTTGCCGAGATCTGATGAATTGTGGATTTATGATCAGCTTATCTATGAATATTATTTGAATCTTCTCTGAATTATTTTATGCATGATTGGTATCTTTGTAATTCTCTTGGAATATTGGCTTGTTTTGGCCAACTAGATTGTTTTTTATTGCAATGGGAGAAGTGCTTAGCTTTGGGTTCAATCTTGCGGTGTCCTTTCCCAGTGACAGTAGGGCAGCGAGGCACGTATTATACTGTTGTCATCAAGGATAAAAAGATGGGGTTTTCATCATATTGCTTGAGTTAATTCCTCTGCACCATGTCATCTTACTTAATGTGTTACTCTGTTCTTCGTGAACTTAATACTCTAGATGTAGGCAGGAGTCGGTCGATGTGTGGAGTAATAGTAGTAGATGCAGAATCGTTTTGGTCTACTTGACACGGACGTGATGCCTATATTCATGATCATTGCCTTAGATATCGTCATAACTTTATGCTTTTCTATCAATTGCTCGGCAGTAATTTGTTCACCCACCATATTATTTGATATCTTGAGAGAAGCCTCTAGTGAAACCTATGGCCCCCGAGTCTATTTTCCATCATATAAGTTTCTAGTTTCCATCATATAAGTTTTTGATCTACAATATTAGTTTCCGATTTACTACTTTTGCAATATTTTACTTTCCAATCTATAAACCAAAAATACCAAAAATATTTACTTTACTATTTATCTATCTCTATTAGATCTCACTTTTGCATGTAACCGTGAAGGGATTGACAAACCCTTTATCATGTTGGGTGCAGGTTGTTTGATTGTTTGTGTGGGTATTAGGTGATTTGTGCGTTGTCTCCTACTAGATTGATACCTTGGTTCTCAAACTAAGGGAAATACTTATCTCTACTTTGCTACATCACCCTTTCCTCTTTAAGGGAAAAACCAGCACAAGCTCAAGAAGTAGCAGTAGCAGGCAGAAGCGCGAGCGTGGGCAGGCGCATGGGCGCGGCTAGGAGTAGGAGGACAAGGCCACGCGCAGGAAAGTGCACGCGGAGGCGTGGCCAGGCACAGAGGTGGATGAGGGGGCGCACTTGCAGGCGCTCGGCGGCACGAGCAGGGGCGCAGCGAGGGATTCGGGCGAGGCCACGCATCGAGCTAAGGTGACTTGGGGCGTGGGGATGCACAAGTTCAACGGCAGTGGCGAACGCTCGCGACGGTGGCGGCTCGGATGTGACTAGCCCGAGAAAATGGCCATAGATCGACCAAACAGAGATAGTAGGCGGCATCTACGCAGCTCCTGAAGCTTGCTCACATCAACATAGGGCAGTAGGGGGCACAACATCGATGTGCATCACCGGCCATGGTGGACGACAGAGCCGAATCTCATGGATAGCTTGCTAGGGGAGTAGCCAGGACTTGGAAAGAGAGGCAAAGGCGACGGTGCTCACCGGGGAGGCACATGTAGGCTCGTTGGGTGATCGGGAGTGCATCCCTCGACAGATCGAAGTGTTAGTTCACGACGACCGAAGGCGATGGATTCGTTCAGTCTAGATGATGTAGCTCCTCGAGTAGGTCCTCATAGTTGTTGTAGATGACTTAGACGGAGCTTTCAGACAAGGTTTCAGGCGTCCGGGAGCTTGGTGGACACGAGGGTGACGACGGCCAAGGCGGCGAGGACTCAACTCCTTGTAGGAAGGAAGAAAGCGGCATGGGGAAAAGGGATTATGGGCTAGGGTTCGTTCATGGAGCTCGGTGGGATCTTATCCATGTCGGGGCAATGGCAGATGGCCGATGCGTGGCCTTTGGCGGCATGGACGCCGCAGGCACGTCCAACGCGTCTCGGTAAACAGGAGATTGAAGAGGAGGGAGTGTTGGGTTGGGCTGCCACTGTAGCATTAGGCCTAAGTCCATCGTGCTATTTTTACATTTCTTTTCCTGTTTTTGTTTAGCTACTATTTTCCATTTAGTTTATATAGCAAATGAATTTTGATTTAGTTCAAACTCTACACACAATTCCATGTAATATTACAAAGCCATACACAAGTTTTCAGACAAATTTTAAAAGTACATAATTTTTGTTTGAATTCAACTCGGCCTACTTATCACTAGGGTCCGCAAAATAGTTGCTAGGGTTAAATTGGGGATCCATATGGGTTTGGTTTCACCATGACAAGTACCTAGGGAAAAATTGCAACATTACGAACATTTTAGTTTACAGTTTGAAGCAATAAATTATTTGACTTTATTTTAAAATTGAAACTAGCTTTGATTTTTATCAAGTGGCAATTTGGCTTAGTTAAACTTGATGACATGGCACCATTAGTGTGAGGTCACTGTAGCATAACACCGGGGGTGTTACAAAGCCACAAGTTGGATACTTTCAAGTATTTGGCTCAAAACTGTTACATTCTTGACAAGCATCATTGTTCAGAATTTGCTTCTAAATCTCATGAAGGTTCCCTACTCAGTTACAGATCAAACTCTCACACCTACCATGTCTACAATAACTTCACTCAAAAAGTTGGAGAGACAGTAGATGTGAAGTTTGATGAATCTAACGGCTCGCAACTAGAGCAATTTCCAATTGATGTAGGAGAGAAAGATCCTTCGAAAGCAATTCAAGACTTGTCTATTGGCAAGATCCATCCAATGGAGGTGAAGGAGAGCACTTCGTCCATTCAAGTGGAAGCCTCAACTTCACATCAAGGTAAACCACAAGTTGACATGGAGGCATCCACAAGTGGAACATGTCGAGATGAAGGAAATGAGGAAGTACAACAAAATGATCCACCACAACAACAATGAAGAAGAAGATGCTTCACCGCAACCCAAGTGAAAGCAGCCTCGAGTTAGGGCAAGAATTGACAAGCATCATCCCGTCGAACAAATTCTTCGCGACATCAAATCCAGGAGAATTACTTGCTCTAAATCTCGTTTAGCTAACTTCTAATTGTGAACATTACTCATTCATCCCTAGAATTGAGCCTATGAAGGTTGATGAATCCCTCGAAGACCCCAATTGGGTGAACGCTATGCACAAAGAGCTACACAACTTTGAGAGGAACCAAGTGTGTAGACTAGTTGAGAAGCCCAAAGATGAATAAAACGTCATCGGAACCAAATGGGTGTTTCGGAACAAACAAGATGAGGATGGATAAGTCACACATAACAAGGCTGATCTCGTTGTTCAAGGATACACTCAAGTCGAAGCTATGGACTATGGTGACACCTATGCCCCCATTGCTAGACTTGAGTGCGTCCGCATTTTACTTGCTTATGCCAATCACCATGATATCACCATATATCAAATGGACATTAAAACTGCTTTTCTAAATGGTGAAATTAAGGAGGAAGTTTATGTAAAACAACCTCCCAACTTTGTTAACCCCAAGAAATGAAACCATGTTTACAAACTTACAAAGCTCTCTATGGTCTCAAACAAGCCCTATAGGTTGGTATAAATGCTTGACAAAGTTTCTTCTTGAAAAAGGCTTTGAGATTGGTAAAACTGATTCAACCTTGTCTACTAAGAGAGTGAATGGTGAATTATTTGTGTGCCAAATATATGTTGATGATATTATCTTTGGTTCTACTAAACCTCTCTTTAGTGAAAAGTTTGGAAGTTTTATGTTGGAGAAGTATGAGATGTTTTTGATATGTGAACTCAAATTCTTCCTTGGTTTGCAAATCAATCAAACTAGGGATGGCACCTTTGTCTCACAAACAAAGTATACCAAGGACTTGTTCAAGAAGTTCAACATGCAAGAAAGCAAAGTTATGAAAACCCCCATGCCAACTTCTGGACATCTTGACTTGACAAAGGATGGCAAATTAACCCGTTGATCAAAAGGTTTACAGATCCATGATTGGTTCATTACTATATCTATGTGCCTCCTATCCTAACATTATGCTAAGTGTGTGCATGTGTGCACGATATCAAGTGGCACCAAAAGAGTGTCATCTTAAGGCCGTAAAGATGATTGTGAGATACTTGATACATACACCAAACTTTGGCATTTGGTATCCCACATGATCTTGTTACAAACTTGTTTGCTATTCCGATTCGTACTATATCGGAGACAAGGTTGATAGAAATCAACTTCGGGAACATGTCAATTCCTTGGTAGATCCCTCGTGTCTTGGTCTTCCAAGAAACAAAATTCAGTACCTCTATCCACCATAGAACCGGAATACATCGCAACCGGATTATGTTGTGCACAATTCCTATGGGTGACACAAACTCTGAAAGATTATGGGATACATGTGAAACATGTGACGTTGCTATGTCACAACGAGAGTGCTATTAAGATTGCACACAATCCCATTCAACATTCTCGAACTAAGCATATTGAGCTTAGTCACCATTTCATTCGAGATCATGTTGCTAATGGTGACATTGACCTCAAGCATGTTTGTATCGACAAACAATTGGCACACATCTTCACTAAACCTCTTGATGAGAAAAATTTTTGTCACTTGAGAAGTGAGTTGAATGTCATTGATGCTTCCAACATGAACTAGACATTCACTTGGATGCACGAAAGGGCATGAGATTCTATGACTAATCCTTGATATTTCCCTTATGATGATCATTTCATATCTTGGATACATTGTTCCCTTGTATTGCATCTAACCATTGTGGGTATGTAACAGCCTGAGACCGACGCTCCAGTTGCCTCCCACTATTTACGTTGTCATCATGTGATTATGCGCATTGCATCTAACTATTGTAGGCCTATTGCATTTTATCATGGCATCATGTGCATTGCATTCGCATGTTTTCGTAAAACGTGCTTCCCTTCGTAGTTGTTCCTTCTCCCATTGTTTTTGTTGACCGTTTCGAGATCAACCACACTTGCACGCACTCGCGACATCATTAAATAATTATTTTCTAAGTGGGAATAAAATGTTCTCGTAATGGAGTAAAGTTGGCGTACGGTCTTGTTATATTGTAGGTAGACCACTTGCCAAATTTTGTTGCACTCGGAGGTCGTTTGATAGCCCAACCGTTAAACTATAGCGGCATTACAACCGATCAAATCACAAACGTTTTCGGTATTGCAAAACATGTGTCGGGCCACTCACTTCCTTCTCATCTCAGCCCTAGACCATCTACACAACCCACTACCCCCTCACTTAGACCCCTCCAACTGGAACCGTCGGGTCACGATCGAAGGGCTCCAAAACCCCCTAAACACGCCCTAAAGACTAGCCTTCCTATATATACACCTCCCCCTGCCAAAAATGGACAACACCCTAGTCCCTAACCCTTCCCCTACCCGGAGCCGACAGCTCCCCCACTTCCCTTGTTCCCCGTGCCGGTCGATCCCAGCCTCGCCACTTGGCGCCGCCGCTGCCGCGCCCTCCACCACTCCCACACTGCCACATCGCGCCCCTGTCTCCTCCCACCACTGCGGCCCACCGAAGCCCATCATGGGCCCGCGCAAGCCCGTATGTCACCGCTCGCAGCGCTCTGCCCCACTCGAGCTCACCCGAGGAGAGGAGCCCCTCGAGCAGCCCCGATCCAGATCTGCCGCCTCCACCGCACCACCCGCCGGAGCACGCCTCGTCGGAGATGAGTCCCCAGCCGCCCCTTTCCCTCCCTTGCTCTCCTTTGCTATCTAACTCCTCCCAACCTCTCTCTTTTTTTCTACAGGAGCCGCCATGAATGCCCGGATCTCGAGCTCGCCTCTGCCCCGACTTCGGCCAGATCTAGCGCCTGGAGGACCGATCCGCTCCATCCCTGCCTCAAGCAGCGCCGCCCTCACTAGTGAATGCACCAAGTCCGCCATCGTTGTCGCCCCATGCACCGCTATCGTATTCGCCCTCTGCCTCGCATGCGCGTGCGAGGGAGGCGCCTAAACTCTCGCTACCTCATACGCCTTCACGCCTGGGCCCCATCGCCCATCGAGCCGGCCCGTTGCCCCAGCTTACCTCCTCACACCGACTGGGCTAGGCCCATGGTGAGGACCTCTAGACCAGCCCTCCCCCTCTTTTGGCTATCTGCTGCCCGTAAGCGCATCATAGTATCCATCACATGACCCTGTTTAGCCCATTTTGCTCATATTCATCCTGATGCATGTGTGCTTTTGGGTTCTTATTCTGCTTCTTCTTCTTCTTCTTCGATCATAGGATGGGTTCCAAGTCGGGAACCTGGGATTAGCAGGGTGGATGTCGTTCTTCTTTTTCGTTTGATTTCATCCGTAGTCGGATCCTGCTCTTCTGTATGATGATTGATATGTATTGATGTATTCATGATGTAGCTTGTGGCGAGTGTAGGCCTTTATATGATATTGTTATCTATTCAGTACATGGTATGTTGTAATGATATCCACCTTGCTATGTGTCCAAAATGTGATTCTGCCCCAATCATGAATTCATCATGTGATTAGGATAGAATTGCATCTAGGCGTTACAGGTTGGTTTTAGAGCCTTACCAACTGCAGGAGCTTGCTTTATTGATCCAACCGTTGTCCATTCTAGAAAGTAACAGTTTTGTAAGTCTAGTTATATATCGGAGAGTAGGAATTATTTTTACTCCTTATCCCCTTCGTCGCTTTGGCGAGGATTTGTGACATGGGTTTTTTGATGCTACTACTCTTCCCACTCAATTTTTTTAGGATCACGCGGGTATTTTCGAATCGTTGTGATATCAATGTGACGGGAATTTTGTCTTGGTGCCTATGGTTGGACCTGGGGAGTTCACCTCCAAGGTGTTCTCGTCACAGTTGTTATCATTTCAGTTCCGGAATACCAGAGGACGCCGACTTCGAAAACGCTTCTATACTCTTTATGGTGAGAGTAGTTTCGCGCAACCCAATACTGGAGAGAGTGATCACATGTATTGCCACATATAGTATAGTTGTTGTTTTTCGAAGGTCTAAGGTACATGAGTTTTTGAGATTGTGGTTATGTGTTGAGGAGGCGGTACATTTGGAGGGTAGAATTCTGCTAGGAATCGTGTGATGATATTTTGCTCCTTGCACTTGTTATACCGGATTGCGTAACAAAACATTTCAGGAATTCCTAGGTGGGAATTCAATTAGTTATCTATGATATCTTTTTGACAAATGCATGATATGGGATTGGGGAAATCTCTATCATATGTATTTGTTTTTGGCTTGATTTTCAAACCAATCCTTTGTTTTGTTTTGAGTTGTGGTATTCGAGTTTCTTTGATGTCAAGTGTTGATTCATACCTTTTCTGAAGTGGTGTTCTCATATTTCTATGGGGGTGCTAATCCTTCTTGATCATCGAGATTTTCATGTCAATTCTTTTCCAACCGGTGCGCTTCTCTCCAAGATGATCCTATCATTTTCCCCATTTGCAAGATCAATTCTCAGTTTTCTCAACGGTTTCATCCGTCCCAAGTTACCTTTGTTTTCCTACCCTCCATCCCTTTTCTTCAAGGACTGGGATTTCTTAATCAAGTATCCATTTTATTGATGTGAAGTCTCTTCATTCTTTTCCTTCAAAGTTCATACCCGGTGATTCTGATGAAGATGCTAAGAAGCTTCAAGTTTATCATTCTTCGTTCTCTTTTCTTCTCTAGTGGACTAGTTCAAGCTTCGGTGTTGATCATATCTCTTCCTATTGTTTCACATGCTTTCCCATGTTGGATTTCTTATCCAAGCCTCTCTTGTTTATTCACCTCCCTCTGTTTCTTCTCCGGAGTGCTGAACATATCTCAAAAGATTCGTGTTTCCATTCTTAATCCGTTCAATCTATTTCGACGTTGTTACCTCATTTAAGGCATTTAAATCAACCGGTCCAATCTCTCTACAAAAATCATTTCAATGGTGTTTCTTTTGAGCGGGCCCTAAGCCACAGGTCTTCCCAGGATCTTACCTGACTCTTCTTTCTTTTCTGGAGTTATTCTCAAATTCCTTCAAAGTTTGACATAAGAATGAAATTTCAGCAGTTAGATGCCTCCTCCAAGATCATTTTCAAATTATTTTTGTCCTTGGCTCCCCCTTCTCTATTTTCATTATTCCGGTGTGTCTCAACAATGTTGGTGGTGTTCCTAGTCTTCATTCTCAGCGTTCAAGACCGAAGAAGGGTTTCTCTTAAATCTTGCTACGTTCTCTTGAAGATTCATGGTTCTACCTTCATGACATCCTCACAATTGTTCTCGATTGTGATAATTCTTTTCATACCCATCCGAAGCTTTTCATGATTAGTTTTGTTTTGATTCTCCAGAGGCCAACATTTTAGAATATTTATCTATTCGCAGCGTTCAGCTCTTGTTCACCAGTTCTCCTAAATTCTTGTTTCTTCATTCATCTCCAAATTCTTACCAGTGCATCATTCAAGTATTCTCTAGCCAGCTTGTCATCTCTTCGCTCTCTTGTATCCAAATTCCCTTGAGTATCTTCATCCGTTTCTAATTCATAAGGTGTCCCCTTCTCTTTTCTTTGTTCATTTTCATTTCTTATGGTGGTTCATTCAAGATTCCTCTTCCTTTGTTATCATTTCAATCCCTTCGTTGTATCCAAAAATCCTACTGGTAGTTCATTGAAGAGTTTCTCAAGTTTGCGCTATATCCCCCTTAATCTTTTCAATTAGAATAAGTAGTATGTCAAATCCATTGGTTGCCGTCAATTTAATTTGATAAAGGATAGGCATAACATAATTCTTATTCTCGGTTCATCGAGGTGAATTAATTCCTTCTTTGGAGTTGTTCATGAGGAATGAATTCCTGATTCCAAGTGATTTCATTTTTCTTTTTTGGAGTTCTTCCAAGAGGTTCTTCATGGTTGTTCATTAAGGATTTCATTTGTTCTTGAAGTGTTCTTCAAGATTCTTGTTAGAGGATCTCAAGTGTTCTTTATCTTGCATTTTGAATTGCAATTTGTTTTCAATTCTTTTTGTGGTGGTGTTTCTCATCTTTTCATTCCTCTCAAGCAATCAATTGTTTCCGTTAGTGGTAGGATTTAAACTCGAAGTTTTGAGATGTTTCCATAAGCCCATGGGAATCAAATCTTTTTGTTGTTGATTATCCAACAACTCCGTTCAACCCTTCTTCTTAAGTATGCTCTTTTAATTTTAATTTTAATTGGGAGAGTTGTCATTTTTCTTCTTCGTTCTTTTATCTCCAATGATCTAGCTTATATTCTTTCATTCCGGAGGCACTGTGATGTTGCTCTTTTCGTCCCATCATCTCGTTTTGTTAAGATCATGTTCTTTTCCCTGCTTATCCATTTAGCAAGAGTGTTGTGTCCTCTATTCAAGTTCTTTTCATATTATCAAGTCTTGCCTCTCTTTTCAACCAGAGTGGTTTTGAATTCATGCTTCTTCCTCGTGCCATTCATCATCTCTTCGGAACCTTCCAAGGTTCTTTGGTTTCACTCGGTCATCAAAGAAGAAACTTTGTATTACCTCTTCCTATTCCTTCCTCTTCTCATTGCTAGATCTCGAGGTGAGATCTCTCGTAAGTGGGGGAGAGTTGTAATAGCCCAAGACCGACGCTCTAGATAACTCCCGCTATTTTTGTTGCCGCCTTGTCATTATCTGGCTTGTTGCACTTTATCATGGCATCATGCGCATTGCATCCGCATGCTTTCGTAAAACTTGCATCCGTTCGTAGTTGCCGCTTCTCCCATTACTTTCATTGATTGTTCCGAGATCAACCACACTTGCACATGCCCACGGCATTGTTAAATAATTATTTTCTAAGTGGGAATAAAATATTCTTGGAATGGGGTGAAAGTTGGCGTGCAGTCTTGTTATTTGTAGGTAGACCGCCTATCAAATTTCGTCGCATTCAGAGGTTGTTTGATAGCCCAACCATTAAACTACGCGACATTATAGTCGGTCAAATCACAGACGTTTACGGTATTGCAAAACATGTGTTGGGCCGCTCACTTCCCTCTCATCTCAGCCCCTAGCCCATCTACATAGCCCACTACCAACAATGGACAACACCCTAGTCCTAACCCTTACACTACCTGCAGCCAATAGCTCCGCCGCTTCTCTCATTCCCTGTGTCGGTTGAGCCCATCCCTCCCACTTGGCACCGTTGCAGACGCCGCCCTCCACCACTCCCTCGCTGCCACGTCATGCCCCTGCCTCCTCCCACCATCGCGGCCCGCTAAAGCCCATTGTGTGCCCGCGCAAGCCCATGCACCACCACCTGTAGTGCCCTGCCCTGCTCGAGCTCACCCGAGGAGAGGAGCCCCTCGAGCAACCCTGATCCAGAGCCGCCCCTCCACCTCGCCACCCACCGACGACCAGGGCCGCCGGAGTACGCCTTGCCGGAGATGAGTCCCCGGCCGCCCCTTTCCCTCCCTTGCTCTCCTTCGCTTTCTAACTCCTGCTGGACTCTCTCTTCTCCCATCTATAGGACCCGCCATGAACGCCTGCAGCTCGAGCTCACCTCCGTCGTGTCTTCGGCCAGATCTGACGCCCAGAGGCCCAATCCGCTCCATCTCCGCCTCGAGCCGCGCCGCCCTTGTCGGGGAACGCGCCAAGTCCGCCGTAGTTTCGTCCCATGCGCCACCGTCTTGTTCGTCCTCTGCCTTGCGTGCACATGCTAGCGAGGCACCCAAACCCTCGATGGCTTGTACGCCCTCACACCTGGGCCCCATCGCCTATCGAGTCGGCCCGCTGTCTCGGCCTTCCTCCTCACATCGACCGGGCTAGGCCCATGGTGAGGACCTCCAGACCAGCCCCCCTCTTTTGGCTATTTGCTACCCGTAAGCGCATCATGGTATCTAGCGCCTAACCCTATTTAGCCCATTTTGCTCAGAGTTTGCCCAATGCATGTTTGCTTTGGAGTTCTTCTTCTGCTTCTTCTTCTTCATCAATCATAGGTTGGGTTCCGGGTCGGGAGCCTGGGATTAGGATGGTGGATGTTGTTCTTGTTTTTCCTTTGATTTCATCCATAATTGGATCCTGCTCTTCTGCATGATGATTGCTTGTATTGATGTATTCGGTACATGGTATGTGTTGTAATGATATCCACCTAGCTTTGTGGCGAGTGTAAGCCTTTATCTGGTATTCTCATCTATTCGGTACATGGTATGTTGTAATGATATCCACCTAGCTTTGTGGCGAGTGTAAGCCTTTATCTGGTATTCTCATCTATTCGATACATGGTATGTTGTAATGATATCCACCTTGCTATGCGTCCGAAATGCGATTATGCCCCAATCATGAACTCATCATGTGATCAGGGTAGAACTGCATCTTGGGCGTTACAAGGTACTTGGATGAACATCACTTCACAAGCTTGCTTTCAAACTCCGGTGTTAAGCAAGCAAAGTTGAAGCAAGTATCTATACCTTTGGTGTGCCCAAGGGACAAGGCCACACAAATATATCCTTTGTGAATATATGACTCTAGGCTTCACTCTTGTCAAATTGGATACATATGTTGTTCCTTGCAAACTAACCCTTGTAGGAAGATGAACTACAAACGAGGATTTCTCTCAACTTCACTCCATGAGCTTCCACAACAAGTTCGAGTACATGATGAACATCAACACCAAAACTCAATGTAAGTGCTCACATCTTAGAGAAGCTTTGCTCAAAGACATGAGCCAAAGCACTACAACAAGATGTGAATACATTGACATGATTTGATGAAAAATGGTAACCCCATTCTGAGCTTAATGATGAGTATGACCTATGATCAAGTGATCTCACTTGACTCGTAAGTCAATATACTCTAACATAGGTGACCTAGTCGCCGACCCCCTTTCTAGATGAAGTTAATGATAACCCACAAGTATAGGGCATCAGTTGTAGACTCTTTCGATAAGTAAGAGTGTTGAACCCAACGAGGAGCTAAAGTTAGAAAAAATATTCCCTCAAGTTCTATCGACCACCAATACAACTCTACGCACGCTTAACGTTCGCTTTACCTAGAACAAGTATGAAACTAGAAGTACTTTGTAGGTGTGATAGGATAGGTTTGCAAGATAATAAAGAGCACGTAAATAAAGGTAGGGGCTGTTTAGATAAAGAAACAACTAAGTTAGTTTTAGTAGAGAGCTTTTGGCCACACAAGAAAGTTATTTGTCCCTAGGCAATCGATAACTAGACCGGTAATCATTATTGCAATTTTATATGAGGGAGAGGCATAAGCTAACATACTTTCTCTCCTTGGATCATAAGCACTTATGATTGGAACTCTATCAAACATCCGTAACTACTAAATATCATTCAGGTAAAACCAAAACATAGCATTATAAGGTATCAAGTCCTCTTTATTCCCATACGCAAACAACCTACTTACTCGGGTTTGTGCTTCTGTCACTCACGCCATCCACCAGAGTCAAATCATGAACATATTGCAAACCCTACAGTGGGTATCCCTCACGCTTGCGTGACACGGAGAGCACCATAGGACAGCACCAATAATAAAACATACAACTCAAACCAATCATGATCATCAATTAACCCATATGACAAAATGGATCTACTCAAACATCATAGGATAGCCATACATCATTGCGAAATAATATATAGCATTAAGCACCATGTTTAAGTAGAGATTACAGCGGGGAGAAGAGGTGTTACACTGCTGCATAGAGGGGGAGAGAGTTGGTGATGACGGGGGCGAAGTTGTTGGTGTATATCACCGTCACGACGATGGCCCCGGCGGCATTCCGGCGCCACCGGGAGAGAGGGGGAGAGATCCCCCAACTTCTTATTCCTTGACCTTCCCCCTAGATGGGAGAAGGGATTCCCTCTGGTCCTAGGCCTCCATGGCGGCGGAGGGGCGGGAGCCCCTCCAAGATTGGATCTCTCTCTCTATTTCCTTCTATTTCTGCGCTCCCTGATTCTCGTCTTTCACTGTTTCTTAAATTCCCAGAGATCCATAACTCCTATTGCCTAAAATTTTAACATGATTTTTATCCGGATATTAGCTTTCTTGCGCCAGAAGAAGGGCACCAACCACCTTACGGGGTGACCACAAGGGCCCAGGGTGCGCCCCCTGCCTTGGGGCCCCCCTCGGGCATCGTCTCGCGTTGATTCCACTTCCCCAAATTCACATATATTCCAAACAAAATCTCTATAAGTTTTTATCGCGTTTGGAAACCGTTTGATATGGATTCTCTATAAAACAAAAAACATGCAACAAATAGGAACTGGCACTGGGCACCGGATCAATATGTTAGTCCAAGTAAACCATATAAATTGTTGCCAAAAGTATGTAAAAGTTGTAGAATATTGGCATGGAACAATCAAAAATTATAGATATGACGGAGACATATCAGTTCTCTAGATGCTACCTTAGTTTGCTTTCTTCTTGCTAGTGTTTTCCCCTTTCAAAAAAAACTTCATCCAAATCTTATATTTTTTTTCTTTAGTAAGTTTCTAGTCAACTCATAGCATATCTTAGTTGAACACCATGAAAATCCTTGTGAGATCACTGTTGCAAGTCAGCTGAGTTGACAAAATTTTCTCTCTGTGATGAACTATGTCTCTCTGACCTAAAACCCTGCATCAAAGTGCATCTAAACTCTACACACAGTTCATCGGTGCAACCGAAAAGGACAAACTCGGACCAGCCAATGTGCACTATTTATGATCTTCCCACCTTGAAGTCACCGATCGAAACCAGTCGAAGCCACTGATTTTACTGCTGAAAGAATCTTTTGCCAAATTATTTGTTTATCTTTTTTCTGCCAGCTTCACTGAATGATTCTTTCCCTCTGAATGCATCTCAAATCATATCATGCCTAGGTGCGCCTCTTGTCGGTGCAACACACCCTGGGTCCGTTGCCTAGACTGTGCACATGCCTAAGGGCAAGTTTGCAGCACCCAAGATCATACCAAGCACTAAGGATCAGTCCTTTGAAGAATCAAAGTGCAGATCAAGAAGACCAGGTCGAGCCAGACTAGCAAGATATCACTAAGGGAAAAACCTCCCTTGCCGGGCAGGCGAGCCTGCCGAGGTCAGGGTTACTCCAGAAGCAAGCCTCCAGATGGTCCCGGCAGGCCTGCCGAGGCTTGCGGAGGCGAACTGCTCCACCGCACCACCTCACAGTGACGCAAGTAATCAATCGGTGCGGTGTCAAGCCCCCAAGTGACTAAGTGGCTGCTTCCTGCTACATGGCAGCCACTTTCTACGAAAAACACCTCCAAATGACACCCGTCCTGGGACGTGTCAAGCAAGCAGGCACGAAGCTGGCAAAATAGCACGGCAAGGCTTGCCAGGCACATTGTGATGTGACAAGGAGCGATGCATTTAATGCGCTCTGTTCACTTGTAGAGTTAGGTATGATAGCACTCTTTCTATCTAATCAGTGTGTAAAAGACTGATTTGCCACTGTGGTGACCCCATTATCTATAAAAGGAGGCCCATGGAAACCGTAGAGAGGATTCGGACCCTCGCATATTCATACGCACATAGCTATACTATTGCCTCGAGGCAACCCTGTCGGGCAAGAGCGTTGCGTCCTCCACCATTATCAGCCATCAATCCACCAAAGCAAGAGTAGGGTTTTACGCATCACAGCGGCCCGAACCTGGGTAAAACTACCTGTGTGATCTCTGTCGTGCTGTGTTACGCTTCTCCACTCTTTGTACAACGTGCCCATCCCCCCACCGAACCAAAATGGGCTCATGGCCCCATAGGTGGCCGTGGTTTCCCACAACATCTTTGGCACGCCAAGTAGGGGGATTCATTTGCGTGAACCTGAGACCCTAAGTAGCGCGTCACCTTCATCATCATTTTCATCATCAATGGCTCCATTGACTATGGCACCCACGAAGAAGCCCGGTGCCACAGCTCACCCGTACACCTCGAAGGCCCCGCTGCCCATGACCGCCGACGTCGCGGGGACTACGGGGACGCATGGAGGTGTGGACACTGTGGGGGACGTGGTCGACGCAGGCGGCATTGTTACGCCTGCCCCGCGGCCAGAGCAGGAGCAAGAGTGTCATGGGAAACCACGACCACCTATGGGACCAAGAGTCCCTTTTTGGTTTGGCAGGGGGATGGCACGTTGCACAAAGAGCAGAGGAGCGTGGTACAGCACGCCAGAGATCACGCGGGCAATCTTTACCCAGGTTCGGGCCGCCGTGAGGCGTAAAACCCTACTCCTGCTTTGGTGGATTGATGGTGGAAAAAAGGTGGTGAGCGCAACACATTTGCCCGGCAGGGTTGCCTCGGGGCGAAAATGGCTAGGCGCGTATGAGTGTGTGAGGGTGTGGGTTAGCCACCCAACTATCCAACCCTTTCTACGGTCGCCATGGGCCTCCTTTTATTGATCAAAGGGTCACCACAGTGGCGAATCAGTCATTATGCACTAATTAGATAGCAAACAATGCTACCTAACTCTGCACGAAGAAGCCCGGTGCCACAGCTCACCCGTACACCTCGAAGGCCTCGCTGCCCATGACCGCCGACGTCGTGGGGACTACGGGGACGCATGGAGGTGTGGACACTGTGGGGGATGTGGTCGACGCAGGCGGCATTGT
Source organism: Triticum urartu (assembly GCF_003073215.2). Classification (NCBI taxonomy): domain Eukaryota; kingdom Viridiplantae; phylum Streptophyta; class Magnoliopsida; order Poales; family Poaceae; genus Triticum; species Triticum urartu. Next base: position 343,386,021 of record NC_053023.1, read on the forward strand.
TACGCCTGCCCCGCGGCCAGAGCAGGAGCAAGAGTGTCGTGGGAAACCACGACCACCTATGGGACCAAGAGTCCCTTTTTGGTTTGGGAGGGGGATGGCACGTTGCACAAAGAGCAGAGGAGCGTGGTACAGCATGCCAGAGATCACGCGGGCAATCTTTACCCAGGTTCGGGCCGCCGTGAGGCGTAAAACCCTACTCCTGCTTTGGTGGATTGATGGTGGAAAAAAGGTGGTGAGCGCAACACATTTGCCCGGCAGGGTTGCCTCGGGGCGAAAATGGCTAGGCGCGTATGAGTATGTGAGGGTGTGGGTTAGCCACCCAACTGTCCAACCCTTTCTACGGTCGCCATGGGCCTCCTTTTATTGATCAAAGGGTCACCACAGTGGCGAATCAGTCATTATGCACTAATTAGATAGCAAACAATGCTACCTAACTCTGCACGCTGACAGAGCGCATTAAATGCGCCACTCAACATCACATCACAACTCGGCCGACAGGCCCTGCCGAGCTATTTTTCCAGCTTCGCGCTAGCTTGCTTGACACGTCATAGGACTGGTTTTGCTTGGAGGTATTTTCTGTAGGATGTGCCTATCATGTGGCGAATAGCAGCCACTTAGTCACCTTGGAGCTTGACACCGCGCTGATCATCGATGTGCGTCGTGATGAGGTAGTGTGGTGGAGTGGTTCGTCCCCGCTAGCCTCGGCAGGCCTGCTAGGATGATCTGGAAGCTTGCTTCCGGGGCAGACAAAACCTTGCTGGGCTCGCCTGCCCGGCAAGGGAGGCTCTCTTTTTTAGCAATAACTTGCTCTTCTGGTACTTCTTGATCTGTACTTGCATCCTTTGAAGGACTAGTCCCTTGTGCTTTAGTCTAATCTTGATGTCGCGATCTTGTTCCCATGCCCGTAGGCTTCACCGTTGGTGCACGAGTCAGGGGAAAATACACACCCTTGTTTGTGTTCCCCGATATAAGCCCCCGGGCCTGAGCCATACCTTTCGCGCGGCACGTTAGGTTAGGCCCCAAACAGTGCATGAACACGTGGCAGGAGAAGGCTGCGCACGGTGGTTCGTCATGATGACCGGTCAATCCAGCGTCCACTTCGCGTAGTTACTACAAGTCGTGGGGTCATGGGACTATTGCAGTTAATGTAAAATGGTAACTTCCAGAAGAATCGCGCCCCCACTCCACACCATTTCCCCTTAAGATAGGAAAACGAGGAGCGGCACAGTTCACTTATCGCCTGTCCTGCCCTCCAACCATCTTCCTCCGCAAGCCAAACAACTTCCCCTTCCTTTCTGTCCCTCCCCCGCCACCATTCCCCCACATGGTTCCTTCCCCCATTCGCACCGGCATTCGCGGGAATAGGGAAGAAAACTGAAGCAAAAGGGAAGCAGACGGCCATGGCGAAGGAGCTGGTCGCCGAGGGAAGCAAGAGGGCAACGGAGCTGGACAAGAAGTGGAGGGGCGATGTTGTCTTCTTTCCGTCGAATCTGGATTGCCCGATTCTGCATGCTAGGTATGGGTACCTGTTGGGGAGGGAAATCCCGAAAGGGCATGGCGCGCCCAAAGTTTTGGCGGAGGGGGAAGAGGATCCGCAAAATTCATACCGATTCTTCCGCGGATATTTCATCTGCGGCCTCTGCTCCCGTTTTTCCGATTTCTTTGATGCGATGATGACAATTTGTGGTTTCCATATTCTCGACTTCACGCCGAATGCAATGGTGGCCATGGCCATCTTTTCTCATTTGTGCGAGAATTTCATTGGAGTTACCCCCAACATTGATCTCTTCAGGCATTACTTTGTCCCGTTAGTGGAGAACAAAACTCATCACTCCCGGAACATCAGCTGGATACCACGAGTGGAAACAAAGTCCCAAGATTATATCCCTGGTCTGCAGCGCGAGAGGTGGGACGAGTGGAGAGGAGACTGGTGCTGGATTCAGGATGAGAAAGACCCAGAGTTCTACGAAGCACGGATAGTGTCTGTCGAGCGCAGTAAGGAATGGAGCGCCTTCGGCCTCAGCAACGTTAGGCTTTGCCCGGCAATTAATAGGATCACCCGCCTGGAGGCTTCTGATGCGGCTTGAACTACATTGGTATTTCCCCAAAGGGGAAGGGATGATGAAGCACAACTACGTTAGGTCTTTCCCTCAGTGACGAGACCAAGGTTATAGAACCAGTAGGAGAACCACACAACACCACGTAAATAGCTCCTACACACAAAGAACAAATACTTGCAACCCGACGTAAGAGAGGGGTTGTCATCCCTTAAGGGTAAAAAGATAGGTAAAATTGTAGTAGATTGGATAAATAGATCTCATGGGAATGCGAGATAAAATAAATAAATAAAAATTGCAGCAAGGTATTTTTGTATGTTTGGATTAATATATCTGGAAATAAAAGCAAATAAAAATAGACCGTGAAGGCAAATATAATAAAGAAGAGACCCGGGAGCCATAGATTTCACTAGTGGCTTCTCTTGAGAAAAATATCATACAGTGGGTAAACAAATAACTGTTGGGCAATTGATAGAACTTCAAATAATCATGACGATATCCAGGTAATGATCATTATATAGGCATCACGTCCAAGATTAGTAGACCGACTCCTGTCTGCATCTACTACTATTACTCCACACATCGACCACTATCCAGCATGCATCTAGTGTATTAAGTTCATGGAGAAATGGAGTAATGCAATAAGAATGATGACATGATGTAGACAAGATCTATTTATGTAGAAATAGACCCCATCTTGCTATCCTTAATAGCAATGATACATATGTGTCGGTTCCCCTTCTGTCACTGGGATCAAGCACCGTAAGATCGAACCCCTCACAAAGAACCTCTTCCCATGGCAACAAAATCGATCTAGTCGGCCTAACTAAACCAAAGATTCGAAGAAGGAACACGATGCTATAAGTAATCATGCATATAAGAGATCAAAAGGCTCAAATAACTTTCATGGATAAAAACACAGATCTGACCATAAACTCAAAGTACATCGGAACCCAACAAACACACTGCAAAAAGAGTTACATCAAACAGATCTCTAAGAGACCGTTGTATTGATAATCAAGAGAGAGAGAGAGAGAGGGAGAGAGAGAGAGGAAGCCATCTAGCTACTAACTACGGACCCATAGGTCTACAATAAACCACTCACGCATCATCGGAGAGGCACCAATGAGGATGATGAACCCCTCTGTGATGGTGTCTAATGACCCAAAAGTATAGGGGATCAATTGTAGATCTTTTCGATAAGTAAGAGTGTCAAACCCAACGAGGAGCAGATGGAAATGACAAGTGGTTTTCAGCAAGGTAATGTCTGCAAGTGCTGAAATTGTAAGTAACAAAGTAGTTTGATAGCAAGGTAATTTGTAACGAGCAAGTAACGATAGTAGTAACAAAAGTACAACAAGGTATCCCAATCCTTTTGAGGCAAAGGACAAGCCAAAATGCTCTCTTATGATAAGCAAAGCGTTCTTGAGGGTACACGGGATTTTCATCTAGTCATGTTCATCATGTTGGTTTAATTCGTGTTCGGTACTTTGATAATTTGATATGTGGGTGGAGCGGTGCTTAGGTGCTGTTCTTACTTGAAAAAACCTCCTACTTATAATTAACCCTCCCGCAAGCATTTGCAACTATGAGAAAAGAATTAAGAATAAATTCTAACCATAGCATTAAACTTTTGGATCCAATTGGTCCCTTATGGAATAGCACATAAACTGGGGTTTAAGCTTCTGTCACTCTCGCAACCCATCATCTAATTGCTACTCCACAATGCATTCCCTTAGGCCCAAATATGGTGAAGTGTCATGTAGTCGACGTTCACATGACACCACTAAGGGAATCACAACATACATACTATCAAAATATCGAACACATATCAAATTCACATGATTACTTGCAACATGATTTCTCCCGTGACCTCAGGAACAAAAGTAAGTACTCACAAATGATAAACATGCTCATGATCAGAGGGTATTAAATAGCATATTGGATCTGAACATATAATCTTCCACCAAATAAACCATATAGTAATCAACTACAAGATGTAATCAACACTACTAGTCACCCACAAGCACCAATCTATAGTTCCAGTAACAAGATTGAACACAAGAGATGGACTAGGGTTTGAGATGAGATGGTGCTGTTGAAGATGTTGATGTAGATTGCCCTCCCCAAGATGGGAGAGTTGTTGGTGATGATGCTGACGATGATTTTCCCCTCTGGGAGGGAAGTTCCCCTGGCGGAATTGCTTCGCCGGAGGGCAAAAGTGCTCCTGCCCAAGCTCCGCCTCAATACGGCGGCGCTCCATCATGAAAGTCCTCTCCTAATTTTTTCTAGGTCAAAATGACTTATATACCAGAAGATGGGCACCGGAGGTGGGCCTGGGTGAGCACAACCCACCATGGCACGCCCGGGCTCCCTGGCGCACCGAGGTGGGTTATGCCCACCTGGTGGGCCCCCTCAGGTAGTTATTTGCTCCAATATTCTTCATAAATTTGATAAAAAATCTCCGTGAAGTTTCAGCTTGTTTGGAGTTGTGCAGAATAGGTGGCGTGATGTAGCTTTTCCAGGTCCAGATTACCAGCTGCCGGAATTCTCCCTCTTTGTGTATACCATGCATATTCTGAGAGAAAAGGCATTAGAATTACTTCAAAATGCATTATTATGGATAAAAACATCATAAACAACAGTAAGAAAACATGATGCAAAATGGACATATCAACTCCCCCCAAGCTTAGACCTCGCTTGTCATCAAGCGAAAACCGAAATCGAAAAACATGTCCACATGCTTAGAGAGAGAGAGGTGTCGATAAAAACAAAATACAGACATAGAAGCATCATGTTCATTATTATAATAGCAACAAACTTAAACATAAAACTTTTATCATAGAACTTTTATCATAGCCTTCTCATGAATAAGTGACAATTCATCACCCTATTGAACTATAAAGCAAAAACTCTATTAGAAACCAACAAACTATGTTCTCAGTCAACTTTGCAACTACAATTCATCATCTTTTCAGGAAGGGTCATGTATCAGAGCCTTTAGGCAAGTCCACATACTCAACCATCATATAGTCTTCTATGATTGCTAACACTCACCACGTACAAATGAGCAAAACATTTCAACTGGACACATAGAAACATAGGGGCTTATAGTTTTTCCTCCCAATGTATTCACCTCAAGGGTGATGTCAACAATAATAACTCATGCTATCTATATTCAACGGGACATATGTGCCTAGATCTTTCCTCACCACATGATGCTTGCCAAAGGAGAAAAATAAAAAGGAATAGAAGGAAAACTTTGACTATGTGCATAAAAGTAAATACATAAAAGTGAATGATAGACCCTTCGCAGAGGGAAGCAGAGGTTGCCATGCGCTTATTTGTTTGTATTCTCAATCCCTTTGTGCAAAAGAATGTCACGTTGCATTGACCCTTGTGATAGCGATCTTTATTATGCAGTGTGTCGCTTTTATTCTTCACCATCACAAGTTCGTGCAATGCTCAATTTTCTCTTACACTAAATAATCTCACACTTTTAGAAGCAATTGTTATTGCCTTTTTGCACCGATGGCAACTTACTTGAGGGATATTACTCAATCCCTAGGTAGGTACGGTGGACACTTTGAAAATAAGATTTGGGTTTAAGGGTTTTTGGATGCACAAGTAGTATCTCTACTTAGTGTGGAATTTTTGGCTAGCAAAGATAGGGGGCAAGCACCACATGTTAAAGGATCCATGACAATATGACTTCTACGTGAATATAAACAAACATAAACCATTAAGATGTCTTCCTTGTCCAACGTCAACAATTTTGGCATATAATATTTTGATGAGGCCTCACAATCACAAAATATTTCTAGGATAGTATATTTTTATGCGAATCTTCTCTTCCCTTACTAATTCTTTCATGAGTTGCATGATTGACTAATGCTATTTTTGGCAATCTCTAATAAAATCTCTACTTATACTTTTCCTTATGTGGTGTCATCACCTACCATAAGATTAGTATATGATCTTTTTCATTTATTTCCTTTCTTTTATGTATTTCCTTTCTCTTTTACTTTTATTTGCAACACGAAAGTAAAGAAAGCAAAAACTCAAACTAAACTTTATTATATATCTCACACACGATTACAAGGATAGATCACTAAGCAAACTCTCAGAAAGAAAGGATCAAACTAAAGTTTTATTCATCTAAAGCAAAATATCAAACTAAAATAAGTAAAGGCAAAAAGATAGTGGGATGATACGATATCGGGGCACCTTCCCCAAGCTTGGCGGAAACCAAGGGGAGTGACCATACCAGATACTCAATTCTCTTTTGGTGGTGAAGAAGAAGGTGGTGGTGAAGAGATCTTATCCTCGGATTTCCATGGCAGTGGTCCACCATCATATGAGGAGGAGTGAGTCTCACGGGTCCTGCAATTAGTAGCCAAACTCATACCTTTAAACCTCGCCTCATATTCAAAGACTTGGTTTTGGAGATCATAGATCTGGCTTTGGAGGAAGTTGATTTGCTCGTTGAGGGTGAAGACGATGTCCTTCATGGGCTTGCCATCCACCTTGAGATCATGGGAGAGGTCTGTGATCATGAGGTAATTGGCGTTGAGTCCACGCTCCACCATCCCCTTGCACCGGAAGACATCTTGTTCCATAGATTCAAGTCTAGCCTCCACGGGTCCCGTCCCCATGGGACATGGCACATCGCAAAGGTGAAGCACCCCCTCATGCATCTGGATGACCTGAGGGTGTTGCACCACCTCCCACAGATATGGGTTGATGACGTTCTTGAAGAACATGTCCTTGGAGGAGGTTGAAGCAGCCATGGTAGATGGGATCTGATAGAAAACAACAAGGAAAAGAGAACGGAGGATTCTTCTATGATATGGTGGTTAACAGGTTCAAGAATAATATATAGATTTTTTATCTTGGGAAACAAGCAAACGGAGTCCGGAAGGTGTCCCGGGTGGGCACAACCCACCTGGGCGCCTGGCGCGCCCTGGTGTCTTGTGCCCACCAGCGTATGCTTCCCGATAGTTTCTTCTTTTCCTATTTTTCTAAATATTCCAAAACTGACAAGAAATGTTTTTGCGGATTTTTCGGGGTCCGTTTACTTACCGTATCACGTACCTCCTTATTTACACGATTCTGGAGTGTTCCGAAAGGACTCTTTTATGTGTTCTTCCGGTGTCATAGTTTGGATAATATTACTTTCAACGTTAATGGGCGTACCTGAGATATAATGTTTTATTCGTTGCCCATTGACAACCTTCAGGTTAGTACCTTCGGCATTATTTATTTTGATGGCTCCAGATCGATAAACCTCCTCGATAACTTAGGGGCCTTCCCATTTTGAGAGGAGTTTTCCCGCAAAGAATCTGAAACGAGAGAACATATTTTCCAACTTTAAACCGACAGATTCTTTTGTCATGCCATGTTTTAACTTTTTCTTTGAATAATTTTGCATTTTCATAAGCTTCAATTCTCCATTCGTCTAACGAGCTAATATCTTATAACCTCTTTTCACCAGTAAGTTTCAAATCATAGTTAAGTTCTTTGATAGCCCAATATGCTTTATGTTCTAACTCAAGAGGCAAATGACAAGCTTTTCCATAAACCATTTTATAAGGAGACATACCCATATGATTAAGCGCAAAGTGCATCATCTAAATTCTTACACCAATTCTTTCAAGACCTATCAACAGTCTTTTGCAAAATTAATTTTATTTCTCTATTGCTAAGTTCAACTTGACCACTAGACTGAGGATGATAAGGTGATGCAAGTCTATGGTTAACATCATACTTGGCAAGCATTTTCTGGAAAGCACCATGAATAAAGTGTGAACCACCATCAGTCATTAAATATCTAGGGACTCCAAACCTTGGGAAAATAACTTCCTTGAGAATGTTGATAGAGGTGTTGTGATCAACACTACTGGTTTGAATAGCTTCTACCCATTCAGTAACATAATCAACAACAACCAAAATATGTGTATACCCGTTAGAGGAAGGAAAAGGTCCCATGTAATCAAATCCCCAAACATCAAATGGTTCAACAGCAAGTGAATAATTCACAGGCATTTCTTGACGCTTACCTATATTACCTATTCTTTGACATTCATCACAAGATAAGATGAACTTACGGGCATCCTTGAAGAGACTAGGCCAATAAAATCCAGATTGCAATACCTTGTGAGCGGTTCTATTTCCAGCATGATGCCTTCCATAAGCTTAGGAATGACATTTACATGTGATTTTTCCATGTTCATGCTCAGGTACACAACGTCTAATAATACCATCTACTCCTTTATAAAGATGTGGGTCATCCCAAAAGTAATGTCTTAAATCACAGAAGAATTTTTTTCTTTTGTTGATATGTAAAGCTAGGTGGTAAATATTTAGCAACAATGCAATTGGCATAGTCAGCATCCCAAGGAGTATTATGAGCAACATTTATTGCAGCTAACTGCTCATCAGGAAAACTATCATCAATAGGTAGTGGGTCATCAGGCACATTTTCAAGCCTAGACAAATTATCAGCTACGGGGTTCTTAGCTCCTTTTCTATCAATGATATGTAAATCAAATTCTTGTAACAAGAGAACTCATCGAATAAGTCTAGGTTTAGCATCTTTCTATTCCATAAGATATTTAATAGCAGCATGATTAGTGTGAACAATTACTATGGAATCAACAATATAAGGTCTAAATTTATCACAAGCAAACACCACTGCTAAGAATTCCTGTTCAGTAGTAGCATAGTTTCGTTGACCACTGTCTAGAGTTTTACTAGCCTAACGAATAACATTTAGTTTCTTATGAACTCTTTGTCCTAGTATAGCACCAACAACATAATCACTAGCATCACACATAATTTCAAAAGGCAAGTTCCAATCAGGTGGTTGAATAATATGTGCAGAAATTAAGGCTTTCTTGAGTGTTTCAAAGGCTTCTAAACAATCATCATCAAAAACAAAAGGAATATCCTTTTGCAAAAGATGTGTAAGAGGCCTAGAAATTTTGTAAAAGTCTTCGAAAAATCTCCTATAGAAACCAGCATGACCTAAGAAACTACAAATACCTTTTATATCTTTAGGACATGGCATTTTCTCAATTGCATCAGCCTTTGCTTTGTCCACATCCATACCTCTTTCAGAAATTTTATGACCCAAGACTGTCGGATCACTGGTTCCGGAAAAACCCTTAAGGTTCGAACATTGGGGTGCGTGCGAAGATCTCCCCCCTATCAATCCACGTCCTAACTTAGCCTAGATCTCACGAACTGACTCGATGAACTCACAACACAAAGGACACAAAATTTATACTTGTTCGGGCCACCGTTGTGGTGTAATACCCTACTCCAGTGTGGTGGTGGATTGCCTCTTGGGCTGAGGACGAACAGTACAAGGGGAAGAACAGCCTCCTGAGGTTGAGGTGTTCTTGTGCTTGGTGTACTTGTGTGGTTGAGGATGAACTTGATGATCTCTCCAACCTATGGTGGTGGCTAGTTCTATTTATAGAGGCCCTGGTCCTCTCCCCAAATATTGAGCGGGAAGGGAGCCAACAACGGCCAATTTGAAAGGGGACAACTAGTACAAGCTATCCTGACCAAAGGTGGTCTTCGCCTGCCAAAGGTTCTGGTAGTGACGCCGTCCTGGGCTCCATGGTGACCTCCATCTTGCCGTCCTTCTGGTCTTGGTTCGTTGCACCAATATGGAAACCTTTGCTTGATGCCTCAGTACTTCACGCCTACGCTTGCCCCCTTAGCACTAAAGAGGAAACAAGGATGCTGCGCGTGCTGGTGCCCGCCTGGCGCCCGCCTGGTCTCGATCGTCATGGCTTATGTCACGAGAACCTCGTGAGGTTTCCCTACCTTGAACTCACCACCCCTCGCGAGTCGGCATGGCGAGGCCGCTCCTAAGGAGGTCTTGTGTCGTCCGCCCCGCGAGGCTTGGCCCCTCGCAAGGGTCTTGATTCCTTGTTGATGAAGATGGGCCGTACGGGGCTGCTAGCAAAGCCACACTATGGGCCGCATGCACGCAAGTCTGGGGTCCCCGTTCCCAGAACGCCGACAGTAGCCCCCGGGCCCAAGGCGCGCTCGGGCATGGCTTCGAGGTGAAGCCAAGGGTCAAGTGCGGAGCGCCGCGAGCCCCAATAGCATGCGGCCTCGGTCGACACGTGGCGGTTGATTGGACGTGGGCGTCTCCGCTTCCCCATGCTGCCTCGGCAACCGCCCGATGTGAAAAGTCCCTGCGACATGCAAGGAAGACCATCATTATTTGTGATCGTGGGGGGCTGCTGGTTGGCCTTCTCCTGGTATAAATGGGAGGGGGCGGAGCCCCTGTTGCCCATCCTTACTCTTCCTCTTCCACTTCTCCTCCTTCCCAGCTCCTCTCCTGCCACCAATGGCGCCGTCAAGGAGGTTCACCGCCGCGGAGAAGGGGAAGGCCCCTCGCAAGGGGCCTGGCTCTCCGGTGCCCAAGCATGGACGCGGCCGTCCCCGCATGCACACCGCAACCCTCGTCGCGGCTCCGCACGGCCGTGGTTGTGCCGCTTCACGGGGCAGGGGTCGCTCCGGTTGTGGTGGTCCCGTCGATGAAGGGAGGTGTGCCGTGGTCGCGTGGCCTCCCCGGCCATGCTTCCACTCAGCGGAGATGCTACCGGAGTTCGTCATCTGGTCGGAGAACCCGGCCGGCAACTGGCTTCAGCTCCCGCGCTTCCTCGCCAACGAGCTCCTAGCCTTAGCTCCTGGCGGGCTTTGGCTACAGGAGGACGGCTGCTGCAGCAGGGCTTCCTGGGTTGCGGTCGAGGTCTCCGCCGCAGGCAATGTAGCTCTGGCCCGCGGTTGGCAGACATTTGCCCGCGCACGCGGCCTGGGCAGGCGGTGCACCCTTCACTTCAAGTACGATAGCGACGCGACCCTCTATGTGAGGCTGTTCGGGGAAGATGGTTGCCGCGTCGGGTGCTGCCCCAAGGTGAACGACGGTGAGGAGGTGCTCGGCCTTGGTGACGGCCGCGACGAGGATAGGGGCGAACCCACCCTTGGCGCCGACCGCGTCTCGTCCGGGTACGGCAGCTCTTCCCCGAGCGACAGCTCCAACAGCGGCGGCTACGACCAGCCGTCACGCCGCCGTGCCCGCTTCGAAGATGGTGGTGGGTTGTCTCGTCGCCGTGCCGCCGTGAAGCACGAGGAGGGGTCCGGTTGACCTCAGGAGGGTGCTGGGGCTTGCGCCCGTGAACTGCTGTAGGCACCACTTCTACTTTGGTCTTCTTTTCCTTCCTGCATCAGAAAGAACAAGAATGGGCCCCGGAGGGGCGTGTATCGAACTATGATTTCAATCCTTATGCTATGTTTGCCGTTCCTGTGTCGTGTCATAACATTATCGTTTTATGTAGGGATAACTTAGCTCGACTTGTTTTGAGTGACCTCCTCCTCACAAGGCGCTCGCTTCCTAGTGCTTGCTGAGGCCTCTTTGACCTGATATGCGCTTAGGAACTGCAAAAAATTCATAAGAGGTTTATTGCTCACCCGAGGTTTGGTTATAGGCGCTGCTGGCCTTGACTCAGTGCTTTGCGTCGCGATGCCCGTTGGG